>NC_135433.1:38651103-38951103 GCF_051991255.1 Vanacampus margaritifer | reverse complement strand
CGTCACGCCGGGTGAGCTCAAAACGGTTGCCTTTTTCGTCTCTCGCCGATGCAATGCCATGCAGTCGTCGTCGTGTACATGCTGTCATACGAACACAAGTTCCATACATTTTTGAATGTCCGTTTTTTATGCTGCTCTGACTATTCCGGAACTCTCAAGGATTTGTATTCTTAGCCTGCTCTAGAACCATCAGTGGCGTGACACGAGGCTAACGTCGTTGTCGTTCGTGTTTTGTGTGTGCGTGTATGTTTGTGTGTTAAATGATGATGATGAAGGGGTAAGCCCTCAAGCTGCTTCCTCTCCTCCGAGACTGACCTCAGATCTTCTGAACAAGTACCTCAGGCTTTTTTTTTCTACATGTACGTGGACTTATTTTTGTTCTTATGATGTATTTGATTGTATGTTTTATTTTTAAGTCCAGATGGTTAAATGTTGTCAGATGGGCCTCTTTGTCTATTGAGATTTTTAATTAGTTTTTTCCCCCAGGAAAATTACTGTAATTTAACTTTTAAAAAAACAACTTTTTTTTAACAATAGCCCTAGCAGTTGTCACACTATACACACACACACACCCCAAAAATTAAAAAAAATTAAGAGACGTCGATTGTTGTAAATAGATGACGCGCTGGACACTATGTTTTTGTTTGTTTCTTCTTTTTTTTTATGTGTGTTTTAAAGCAGTGGTTCTCATCCGTGGTCCTCGAGTACCCTTAACCAGCCTGTTTTCCATGTCTCCCACAAGCAACACAGGCGTTTCAAACGATTAGCTAATCAGCAAGCTCTGCATGAAGCCTGATAACGCTGCTCTGCTGTGTTGGCTGGGGAGAGATAGAAAACAGCCTGGATAGGGTTACTCGAGGACCGGTGTCGGTACCAGATGTGATCGGGCTGCCAGATTCTATCGGGGTCGCCTACCGATGGCGTCACGCTACTGGATTGGCTGGAGATTATCCGTTTATAATTGTTCAATAAAGTTATTTGAAAAAGAAATCCGGTTGACGTCAAAACATAAGAAAGAAAATTTTAATAATGTCATTTAAATAACAAAATGTATGGACTGAAATTGTCAAAACGTAAATAAACCTAGGAATATAAAAGCAGGATACTTGAAGATTAAAAAAAATAAAAATAGATTGAAGCGCCGTCGACCTTGCCGATGACGTCAGTACAGCAGTGCTAACGATATGCCCGATTCAGACGTGTTCACTTCGGTTTGGTTTCTTTTTTAACAGTTCTCAAATCACAATACATAACAAAAATAGTCTTAATGATAATAGGACCACATTAGTAATCTAAACTGACAATATTTGTCACATCTCAGGCAACTAAATTGTGTATTTATCATTTATTTCATCTATTTTTATTATTTATTCAATATGTTGCTTTTATATTCTTATGTTTGTTTATGTTTTTACCATTTCAGCCCGTACATTTTGTTATTTAAAGTACATCTTTAATATTTTCTTTCCAATGTTTGTCGTCAATTGGATAATTTCTAGCCAATCCTGTAGCGTGACGTGTTCGTTAGGCGACCCCAATACGATCTGGCAGGCCGATCACATCTGGTGCCGGCACCGGGTCTGAGAATCAGTGTTTTAAAGGTTCCCATATACAGTTAAGCCCAAAATTGCCATATTTAGAAATATTGTTCTTTTTTTCTGTATCTATGAATGGGTCTCTTAGCTGGAACATGCAAGTACTGGAAGGAGTTAAAATAGTTGGCCAAATTTTACATTTGACCAAATTATGCTTGAGCTTAATCAGAAACCAGTGTAAATTTATAGCTGATTAACAATGGTTGAGATCAGCACTTGTAAAAATGTTTTCATCTTGAGACAAACTAGAATTTCTCTCACATTTTGGAGATACAGTATTATTTTTGTTTGGTTTTATTTTCAATAAATTATTGGAAGGTGACAATGCTAAAAAATAATAATGATCACACCAACTTTACAAACACTTCTCCCCTTTCCAGTAATCAACAGGTGTGTATTGTGTACATTTGTACATCAATGCTACATTGTCGGGCATAGTTTAGCAGCTAACTTCCATTAATTCCCATGACAAACTCAGTATTTCCAAAATTCCTGTGACTAGTTTTTGGAAACTTACTCTGATTCAAGACACAAAATAGAAATTCTGGAGATAAACATTAAAAATGACCCCATAGTCACATTTTCTCCTTCTTGTGATTTGAAATGAATACTTCCCAAGATCCTGAGTCAAAGCAATAGAAATTGTCCCCTTTTGGAGCCCCATCCAACTTGAAAATACCTGTTCCACAAATATAAATATATATATAAATGATATAATAATTTTGGTCTTAACTGTATGGTATAATAGATTTTATTTTTTGCCCAAGAGTGGCTATCGGGTGTCGTGTAGCTAGCACACGTGTGTGCGTGTGCTTGTGTGTGTGGATCGCAAGCAAAAAGATGATTCCGGATGCTTCTGCGAGCTCTTTTTTTTCTTATTTTTTTTTTTGGAACAGTATTACCTCTAAATAAACACATAACCTGCCGATGTGATGTTCAGACGTGATAGTTTAGACATGCAGTGCTGTGCGAAGATGGTGACTTTCATATGATTTCTGTTAAAAACAAACAAACAAATGGATGGGGTAATTTTTATTTCAATATTTTTTTGGGGGATTACGCAAAACGATTGATGTGCACAGTGATGTGTGTATGAGCTGAGGGTCCAGCAATATATTTAACACAGCAATAGTCATTTAAATATCATTTGATGGTCACTCAGCTGTGTGCAACAATGACCCCCCACTCCCACCCTAACGGTCCACCCAGGTGCTTTCACACAATGCCTCCCAAAAACACTTCCAGTTCTTCTCACCACTTACCTCACACAGTACCTCTGTAACTTGGCGTCATCTGTAAAAAGGACAAGAACAATTGAGCCACTGAGAGCAAGAGTAGGACAACTTAATTTTGGCAGCCATGACTTTAAGTTGAGTGCAATAGTGGCCGAAAGAAAAAAAAAAAAAAGGAACATTCATTACACTGACATGCAGATGCACTGGCACCCAACCTGAAAAACATGCTTTGTGCAATAATGGGCTGCCCCCTATATGTCAAAATTGGAACTAGTCTTTGACTTAGACATATTAATACAAAAATAAGCTTTTTCTATGTTCATGTCTGTTCTTAACACACACAAAAAGACTTGTCTCACTCTTGTTCAAAATCGCTCAATTATTGTATGTATAAGTTTTTTTTATGATTATTATTATTGTGTGTGTGTGAATGCAAAGAAAGCCCTTGTTCGAGTGTGAATGACAAGATTTTCCCCATTGATGTGATGATTCCCGTGCGCAAATGTATGACTTTTGTCTCGGAAAGTACGTAGAAATTTAAAAATTAAAAAAAAAGTAGATGAGAAGACATCTTTTTTGTATATGAAAAATAAAATACGAACGCAGATAAAGCCAGTGTGTTTGTCATCTTCACTGTGTTTACTGTGAAATACGCACACCGGAAAGACTACTAGGTACACTTGACTTGAACCTGCTAGTGGCTCCAAACTTTTACAGATGTTCCTTTAAGTTTTGTTACAGAGTTACAATTCATTACGTTTCTACAAAACTGATTGATATTTATGTGATTGTACTGTATACATCACAATACTGATACTTGTCGCACGACTAGGGAAGTCAACCCAAAAATATTATTTGCAGTAATAGGTTGTATGTGCCCCCAACCCGGCATTCTAGAATATGTCATCCATCTCAGGGGGGCGGCCATTTTGTCACTTGCTGTCTAAATGACATCACAGTTGTTCAGGGTAAAGTTAATAACCAATCACAGCTTGGCTTCAGAAAACAGGAGCTATGATTTGTAATTACATGAGCCCTGAGCAACTGTGATGTCATTTTCAGTTGACAGCAACTGGCAAAATGACTGCCTCCTGAGATTGATAGCAGGTGGATTCTACTGCTTAACTCATATTCGAAAAACACATTGTTCATAATGCCCCATTTTCACAAGTGGGGGACACATAGGCCTACAACATAAAAGAAAAGAAAATTTGGGAGTTGACTTCCCTTTAAAACGGATAAATATTTGATGCTTGGGTATCAATAGTGTATTTTATCGCACTCCCAATTAAAACTGATCAATCAGTATCAATACTGTACTGTTAGGAAAAAGCGATGTATAGCTATATCGATATTTTTGTCCCATCCATAGTTAAACCCGATAAATATTTGATGCTTGTGTATTAATATTGTAAAATTATATATCACCATATTTTTATTTTGGACGCCATTATAGTGTGTAAACTGGTCCATAATTGTATATGACTTGTTGAAAGCATGATTGACGATTGAATATGCCACGTTAACATTTTATCCCACATATAATTCCGATCTGATTAAAAAAAAATCGATCAGATTGATATTTAACGCTTGTGTAACATTAATGAGAAAAACAATGTGAACCGTTATAGGAAACACGTTCTTGATTCTTACATTCTTAAGGGCGGGGTTTGTTTTTGTTTTTTTAAATAACCACTCTTGCATATGATGTCATTAGCTTGTGGTGTACTAATAGTGTGGCTGTACAAAAAAAAAAAAAACACGAGCTTCTGAATCAGCCCTGAAGCCAAGATGCGTCGATATTTTTGCACACTAGATGGCAGCATGGGCAACGCAAACTACCCAAATGCGGATTAGAAACTCAGATTTAACCATATTTACCCATAAGTAAACTATAAATTCATTTAAATGAGTGATTTGTATGTGGAAAAAAATCTAATAATTGTGATTGTACTCAAATAGCTTACCTTTTTCACGATACGGCAAATGCTGTTCAAATGTCGCTCGGAAACAAGTGCAGTTACTGAACAATACTGTAACCAAGTATGACTTCGTAATTATCAACCCGCTTCTGTCGCGTCATAAAGTCGTTCGCTGACGTTTCACTCACCTCAAGCTAACAACTAGAATTTAAACACGACAAAAAAGCCATTCATTTTTGTATTTCTTTGATGATTAAGCTTTTAAATCCCCACACGTCCCCTCGTCTTGTGAACATCACCGTGGCCCCGCCCTCTCCGCTGGTCTTCTACCAATCAACGCCCGGTTAGACCTACACGTGACGAGCAGACTCGTTCATGACGAATGATTTGAGAGTTGTTTCTGCTTGGGCTCCAGTTGCTTGTACATTTACAGTGGAAGCGCGTCTATCACTTTGTGCTCTTTTAAAGTTATTATTCCAATTCCCCCACACCGAAAGGGAATCATTTTGGTCTGAAACTGTCTGGATATATTTGCTGCCATGTCCTACGAGTGCTGGGCAGGTGAGTGGTGAAAACACATGAGGTTTTTTTTAGACTCTGCCAGCGAAATACTTCATGACCGATGTCGGGTGATTGAATACAGTACAGTACAGCATTCACTATTCACTAGTATTACACCATACACTAACTAAGTATTACAAACATACTCTAACACTTATACCAGCCCTGGAATGAAACCGAAAGGTTTATCATACGTCATGACTCATGTTTTATCATAAAAGATCTCCATCGTATGGTTGCAACCATGATCCTCAGCATCAATGTCGATAATATTTCTGTCTGCTGTCTATACTGATGCATATCGAATGAAAAAATAATTTGTTGCTGTATTTATTCAGATTAAGATAGTGTGACTATTTTTTTGTTTTTAATATTATGGCTAAAATACAGATATTTGGATGATTAATGACGATGCTTGACGCTGCAGCATTGATACTAACAAACAACGATATCATTCTATTATTCTATTTTGTCACACCATCCGGTTAAATTTGATTGAAATTGATGCTGGAAAAAAACGCTCAACGCAATTTAAATTGTAGAGCATTGTTATAACAACCACAGTTGTAACGTCTGTACATAAAATCAAACAAAACAAAAGCACAAGAAAGAAATGATGTAGCCTATTACAATATAGTTAAAATTGATTGATATTTGACATAGTGTAAGTGTACTGGATTTATTGATATCATACTGTAAGAGAAAATCGATTTGTCAGAATGTTTTGTCACAACCCCATTAAAAAGTGATCGAATATTGATGTGTTGGTAGCAATAGTGTATTGGGAGAACGATACATGACGTCATCTATATTTTGTTAAAATTATCAGTTCAATATCAGCCAAAAAACAAACGCTCATATACAAGCGTAACCCAAAAGGTAGGAATAAATTGGTCATATTTTCACTTGATCAAGTCTCTTCTAACATTTCATACTAAAAAAAATAAAAATAAATGCATGTATCATTCATGTTGATATCATATTGGACCGTATCGGACAGTACTCTAGTCTGCTATATCAGCATCGTAATGGATGTGAAAAAATTGAATCGGGACACCCCGAGTTAAAACTGACCAATATTTGACACTTGGTATGAATATTGTATCATAATAATGCAACATGATACATCAAATATCAATTGATCTTCCTACTGTATCACCTTATGTGACTAAATTCGTGCACTAGTTAGGATACCATCATCATCTTGATCCTGCTTGTTTCTAGGGGGAGCCATTGACGTTCTTGGTGGCTGCATCGAAAACTAGTTCCCCGCCCCCACCACCCCGCTGCCAGGATGCTCCGTAAGAGCAGCGAAGGCAGCGGCGTGAAGCGAGGTCACGCCCCCGTGGCATCTCGACATCACTCCAATTCCCTGACGGGCTCGCTGTCGGCCGGCTCCACCAAGACCTGGGATGGCGGGCACAGGCGGCGCTCCCACAACCCGCTGAGCAGCGCAGATCCGTCGGGTACGTCAGTGACGGCGTCATGCCCGCCCGGAGTGGACCCGGAATACGTCATGATGCTGGTGAACGACGTCAGGTGGTTCGCCAACGTGCTGCTGCACCTCAAGGAAGCCTTCCAGAGTCCAGGTGAGACAAGGGGCATTCGCAAGGGCCATAATAGTGTTTATACCAACATTTGGACACAACTTAACGTCAACAATAGATGGATTGCAGTCTGGTTGCTCATGTCGTGCTCACCTGACCTATAAAAGCTGGATCGATCCGTGAGGCTTCTGTATCGATGTTGTTTGATAAGTGCAAATGTTACGTCACCATTTTTTTCCTCTGCACTAGTTTAAACTAACAAATGTTTCACACTTAGATATTAATACTGGATATCCATATATATATTGTCCCACCCTGATTGAAATATATACAGTATACACCAAATATATGTAATATATTTGATGCTTTAATAGTGATACAAAAGAAAATGTAAATTGCCCTGGCCCTTTGTAAAATTGATCAATTATTAATATTGCATAAGCAAAAAAACAATACATCGTGATACTGATATTACTACTGATTTTTGGCACTGGTGCATCGCTACTATATTGCAAGCGAAAAACGATACGTTATGATCAATATTTTGTCCCAGCTGGGCCAAGTTTTGCTTCATTTGCTTTGTTACGCTCGAATGACTTAGCTGTAGTTTGACCCCTACTGCACTGCTACACACGCACACTCACACGCACACACACACTGAGGTCCAACAGCGCTCCTGGCAGCGGGAGTGATTTGTTTAACCATTCCTGTGCTTGGAGGAGGACGGTCTCCGTGAGTAAGTCATTGCGTGTGCCTGTGCGTGCTTGTGTTAAATGAAGGTCGCAAAAGGTTCGTGAGTGTCCTCTCCTGACGTTGTAAGCAGCTTAATGCATCAATAATAACAATAATAATAATAATGGCATTATGTATCGTTCGCTGTCACAAGGCTTAATCCCTCAGTCTGTTGAGGGTGGATAAAAAGCTTTACTTTTCACAGGGCGTGTACTCGTTCGTGGGGAGTACTGTACTGTACTGTACAACTAAAGCCTTTGTGCTGGTTATTTGCCGCCAGTCGTTTATCAGATGCAAAAATAAGACAGTGATGATTTCAGCGAGCAAAATAATTATGGTGATATTGATGAAGAAGATATAAGTCAAGGGCTTGGCTAAAGAGAGTGAGTGGCAGAAGTGAAAAAAAAATACAAAAAAGAGAGAGAGAAAAATGCGGAAAAACAAATAATACAAAAAATAATTCCTACACAACATATACTGGGAAAATATTAAAATGCTGAATAAATAAAAATGTTGAACAAAAATTTGACAAAAGCGTTTTAAAAATCCTGAAACAAATCTTAAAATGTTAAAAAACACACACACACACACACACACACACACACACACACACACACACACACAAATAATTACGGAAAGATAGACACAAATATTTGACATAAATATTAAACATGAAACACAGAAATATTAGAAAACATAATAAATAAAATAAATATATGCAAATATTAAAAATGTAACACAAAAATTCTACAAATGACTAAATTAGTAAAAAAAAAATACAACAAAAACATTTGAATAATTTAGATGCCTTTTCTAATTTAAAATTGTATGAATTCTCAAAATGTAAGCTTCTTATTATCCAATTTTTGTAGTCCTCCATGAAAATGGACTGATTATCTTTGTTTCATTTACTTTGGAAAACAATGAGCAAAATTTGTTGTCATTTTCTGACATGTTACGGACCAAACCAGCAACTGAATCATCATTTGTTTGTTAATTGCTTGCACTATCAATTTGAAATGTCATGTTTTTGAGTAAAGGGACAGAAATTATTATTATTATTATTATTATTAGTAGTAGTATTAGTAGTAGTAGTAGTATAGAAATGGGTAAATATTTGATTTAAAAAAAAGACACATATTTGGCAAAAAGTACAAAAATATTACAAAAACATTTCAAAATATACACAAATATTACACATAAGAAAGAATACACAACTATTTGACATAAAAAAAAACTTTTGATGAAAAGTACACACATGTATATGATAAAAGAAAAAATGTTAGATGAAAAATATAAAAATACTAGGCATCATGCTAATATTCAAAACCTTAGGGAGTGTGCTGGGATTGACAGGCATCCCATAAATTAATAATATTTGATAATTGAGCCAAACTGCTAAGCTTGAAAATGACTATCACGTGTAAGCTGAACGTAAACAAACAAGATGACACACACTGTGTTCCCTTCATTACTGTCTGACATGTCGTTGCTACACCAACGGCAGCGTGAGCCAGGACAGCAGGAACCAGTTAACCCAGGAATTTAACACCTTAGCTGAGGTGTATTTGAGGCTTTTAGCTTAGTAACCCACAGCCCGGGGGAAAGCTATTGGTGCGCAACCCCCAACCACCATCCCACCTCCGCTCGACACAAATACTAGGTCAGGTCTGAAGAAGGTGAGGCTCTTGTGACCCAATGGGTGAACCCTGACCCCGTTCCCAGAAAAGACTCTGTCCGCCCCTGTGGGTACCCTTATGCCAGCCGCCGCTTAATAGCTTCCACTATTAATCTATGACTTGGACGTTAAACACAACTGTAATTGTATAAGTAGGTTCTGCTTCTGGGTCTTAATTTTATTTATTTTGGTTATATTGTGGTTGTGGTTGTACTTCTGCTTCCGGTCTGGGGTCTAGTCTATTTTTTAGTGTGTGTGTTGCTAGTTACTTCCAAAATGTATTCATTATCGTTGCTGTCCTGTGAAAAACAATTATGTCCATTCTTTTGTCTCTTTTTTTTAAAGGGATGAAACTGAATGCATACATCCCCAAAATGTTTTTTAAAAAAATGGACCGAAGTGTTTTTCACAGGACAGTGATATGTCCAATAATATCCAATGATATGATATATATTCACGCTTAGTGTGCATTATTAGTGTTAAAAATTGTCTCCCGTATTACTTGAACACTCTTGTACTGTATTTGAAAGGCAACTCCGTCAAAGATGACATATTTTCTTTCATGTGAGAAAGGCGTCACATTTTTATTTTGAAGTCCTCACTTCATGGCAAAAAAATAAATCATAAACGTGACATAGCGTGAAAGGGCATCATGAATAAATCATGTTTTGCCAGATGTCACTCATTATGTTGCTTATGTACCGCACACATTTATGGCCTAAAACTAATTGCCAGGTCATGCTTTTCTGCACGTTTTTGCACCTGAAAATTCTTCTCTGAGTAGTATGTACTGAAGGAAAGTATTGGAAAACAATCAAATGTTCTAACTTTGGCCTGTAATTCATATCTTTTTTGTAAGCTATAAGGGAAAAAAAAACAACAACCCACAAGTTATTGTATTAATTGTGTGTTGTTGTTTTTTTAAATAACCAGCCAACTAATTAGTTATCAGCATATTTTTCTGCCAAATATCACTATAATTAAAAGAAAAATCCATTTGGGTTGGGCCCTAGCTTCTAGTCTGGTTTTGATTTTAGTTTTAGTCTTGTACTGGTTACTAGTTGTAGTTTTTTTTTGGGATGGTATAATTATGATTCTGTTAGTAGTTATCGAGGTACTTGTGGTTTGGGTTCCGGAGCTAGTCTTAGTGCTTCCACCAGTTGTATTTGCAGTTTTGGTTATAGTTCTGGTAGTGATGCTTTTGATCGTTATTCCATCCATCCATCCATGCTACTAAGGTCTAGTGGTGCAGATAATAGCTGCTTTTCTGCATCTAGTTTCGGTTTTGAACTTTGTTGTATTGTAGTTCCAATTGTGCTACTAGTTCTTGGGGTTGTGGTTTCGGTTCTTAATCAAGTTCTAGTTTTTGTCCAAGTTGCAGTTGCAGCGTTTGTGTTCTAGTTCTGCTTCTGGTGCTCCCTCTGATTGCAGTTTTTTTTTTTTTTTTGGTACGGGTACTAGGTCTAGTTCTAATCCAGGTACTAGTTGTAGTTATGCAAATTGTTCCCTTTTTTTTTTTAAATTGTAGTGTTTTTCTGGTTCTGATACTAATTGCAGTTATTATTTCAGTAATGTTCTGGTGTGGTTCTGGACTATACAATGCACCTAGCAAGTAATTAGCACCTATGAATAATAATTTTATTAATTGTGATTTCAATCTCCTTTTCAATCAAAACAATCGTGATTATTATTTTTCCCATAATTGTCCAGCCCTAGTTCTGGTAGTCAGTGACTACCTTTACATGCAGTCAATATTCGGGTTAAGGTCAGAATTCCGGTTTCTGAAACAACCAAGGTAACACGTTTATATCGTTTATATGCGTGGCGGAAAGAGCTACTCCCGTTTACATGCTCATTTGTGCTCGATTGAATAACCTATTCAGACCGCGTCGCGCGGACAACGTAATTACGTAAATAACGTCATTTCCGCTTTTAACTTACTATAAGTTCAATAAAAGACATTATATTTATGTCACTCACTGCGCTAAATATAGTCGGTTTCCTTCTCGCTCAAGAACTGCAAGCATCATGTTTGTTGACAACGGCTTGAGTATTTCCGGTGGGTTACACAAAAGAAGCACGGACTTATATACTTGTATTTACTGTATGTGTCAATAGGAATAGGCACAAACTGTGGCGTTTTCGCCGTAGAGACACAAAGTAATGTGAAAACGCAGTGGAGAAATCCATGTATTCTAGGGAGGCTCCTTTAGCAAGTAGGACGGAGCTGCTCATACAAGTCGTGACTACATAGACCAAGATGTCTTGCGAATCAGATAAGCCAAGATGAAGAAGAAAACAAGACAAAGAAGAAAATAGCGAGCATGCGCACAGCGAAAAACATAGCCTTGATCGATCGAGATATTCCAAATGCGTTTATATGAGCAAGAATTGCGGTTATGAAAGTAGTAACCCAGGACTCTTATTCGGGTTTTTGCGCATGTTTACATGGCTTTACAAAACCCGACTATTCCAATATTCAGGTTTTAAAAGGGTTATTGTCTGCATGTAAACTTAGTCATTGTATTTCTGGTTCTGGTTTTGACTTTAGTTTTGGTTACAGATGTACTTCTGGTTTTAATTTGGTTTACAATCTACTTCTGCTTCTAGTTCTTGTGGTTCATCTAGCTGTTCTGGCTCTGCTCTTAGTTCCCATGGCAGTTCTGGTTCTGGTTTTGAATTAAGTTTTGGTTCTAGCTAGTTGTAGTAAATGTACTTTCAAGCAACTTTTTAATTCAACATTGCATAAATGCACTTGTTGCATTATGTGCTAGGGGTGTCACAAAGCTTTGTCTCCTTGTTGACATTCTTAGCATCTGCTTGTCATTCTATGTCCATATGTCCCGTCCTGCCTTAGCTAATGCTTTTAATCGGGTGGGAGGTGATTTAAAAAAAAAAAAAAAAAAAAAAGAATAAAGAAGCCGTCGTCGACGTACTGGCTTGAGCCGACCCACCCCCAACCCCCCACTCTCTCGCATACTCGGCATTCCTTTAGAACAAATGTTCACTTGTGGCCGTGCAGTGCCTTCAATAGAGCAGCTAGGGTAGCTGTGAGCCACGCTGACGTGGAAAAAGCCTCCCCTCCCTGGAATAAGTTAAACCCATGGCCAGCCAGCTACATTTTGCTCGGAGGACCCACTCAACGCATCAGTGGCCTATTTTACTGGACGTCGCCTTCAAGGCGTCCTTAGAAAACTTGTCTTTCTTTGCCCAAGAACGTCAGGCATTTTTATTTTCAGAGCCTTTCCAACTGTCTGACTGCGGTTGAAATATTTTACTACGGTGTCAAATATAGCACTGACTCTAGCCTCATTCTGCAAAGAAAAGTGTTTGCCAGAGTGTCATCGCAACATGCTGATAAGATCGTACTGTATTCCAGTCAAACTGCATTGTTGTATTTCACAATGCTGCATGCCGTCGTCGCGTCACTGCAGCCCCTTTCACGCCATCTGCCTGTGAAAGCTGTCGTCGTTGCATTAAAGGTGGATTTTCCAAGGATTTTCTTGAAAAGTAGAAGCCAAACGTCCGTATGTCACTTTTTTTTTTTAAATGCGCATGCGGAAGACCATCCTACCAGCTCTCCTGCTCGTCCGGGGGAAACACCTATCAAATGTCGGAACGTGTAAACTCATCTTCATCTTCATCAGTCTCTGCAGCTGGCCTCGCTTCATAGACTGATGTCCTCTTGCGGCTGTCAGCCATTTTCAAAGTATGCGGTGGGATCGGTGGTGCTACAGCGATGAATGGTTGATTCCGAAGCTCAGCGGCTACATGCTACAAACACTCGAAGTGTGCATACGCAGCTAGGAACGAGCACGCACAACGTTGTTACGTTAGAATGATTGACAGGATCGAGAATCAATCGTTAAGATAATCCACCCGGAAGGCACAGCGACAAAAGATCCTTGAATACAGTAATAGAGCGTAGTATTTGTGGCGTAACACAAGTGGGATGCTGCACCTTGTACACAACTCTTATCGGGTTTCTGTTTTGTGTGAATGGTACAGTCACGGAATTATGGCAATTTCCTAGATTTGGGGGTAGTGTCAACCTGGTTATCGTCTTTGTGGGTAGCAGCATCAGAGCTATAAATCAGGTGGGACTTTGCCTATAGCTAATTTCACACCACAATCTTTTTGACAGATTGCAGTTCTGTGTAAAAGGTACAAAAACAGAACAAGTAAAGGTGAACATGACCTGGCATTGATCTATCAGAGCCGTAACGCAAGCGGAAATCCACTTGTAGTGCTTTTCGCACCGCACGTCCACGGGACTCAAACGTGCGGTAATTTTCTCTTTTGTAAAATATCACGACGACAATTCTTGTAGAAGGCCCCAAATTTTCCCAGGGTCAACCCGGCATATTACCATTTTCACAACAAAAACTTTCCTTCTATATGAAAGGTAATGACAAGGAAATCAACGCGCCATTCTGGGACAAACCTTTGATACTGACAGCAAGTGTGAGAGGGGCAACTGACTTCCATGACTTGAAACCAACTAGCGGTTTAGAAAATGGATGGAATTATTTTTCTTTCTCTTTTTTTAAATGAAAAAGGTTTTGTCTCCAGTTACGTCCCTCTTTATTGGCCATAAATCGCGAGCAATCAGCGTGAATACCTGCCCAAGTGTGCCAGGCCAGCTCAAGTGGCGGCTCGCGGGTGGCGCCTTCAATCGAAAGCCGTCCTAACGACATAATGGCTTAATGGGCCGGGAGAAAGAAAAGAGTGGGATTTGTCGGGGGGCTGTAACTCGGCCCTCCCCGTGATGCCACGTGAAGGATGTTTTTGTGCGAGCTCTTGGTTGCACCGTGTTTCCTGGGGTGGTTATTTATGGTTATGGGCCAGGGGGGATGTTTGTGTAGTAGATTGGTCGCGGTGAAGGAGAGGCGAGAAATTTACAACCTGGGACCAGTTTTTTTTTTTTTTTTTTGCAGCTCTGTGCGTCACCTTGTTGTTGTAGCAAAAGTCATCTCCAGGACACATTCTCATAGTTGCCATACTTTCAGGGTCTGGCATAGCATACAGATTGCAATGGAGATCACTCACACTGAGCCTGCTCCTAATGGACAGCATCAGCATTTGGTATGGTGTGCAAAAAAATATGCATGCGATAACATTTTAAAGGCTTTCCGATATTCTCTTTCACACAGCCGTCATTCTGCCGCTGACGCTACTTCTTCCATACTATTCTTTAACATACCACCATCTCAGGCAAAAGAAAGAGTAGGAAAACAGAAACGTAACAAAATGCAGGTGTTTAACTTCCTCGGCTTTCCGATATTCCTTTTCAGACTGCCGTCCTGCAGCCTCTGATACTACCTCAGAAGTTGGGAAATACTGTTTTGGGACCTTTGACACAAACATAGAAAAAAAGATGGGGGTATTTTAAAGGGGCCGATGCATATGCATTAAATAATGGACAAGGAGTTCCAAGCGTTCTAATATTCCAGCCCAGAGACATAGGCTAATGGTAATAAAAAAAATACATAGCGTACATACCAGGGCATTTGTATTCTTGTACCGGTTTTCTGATATTCCTTCTTACGCGGCTGTCATTCCATCGATGATATTACCTTGGAAGCTGGGAAATTCTGTGTCGGTACGTTTGACTTAGACCACTCACACAGGAAAAAACAGGAACGATGTGTAAGGGAGATTAGGGAACTACAATTAAATGCATACCAGGCGTTACACCGACACCGTACACGCCGGTTCCGGGTTTTTGATATTCCCCTTTATGTAGCCATCATTCAGTCTTTCGTACTGGGAAGAGAAAATTCTGTCTTTGTGCTTTTGATGTAGACCATCGATACGTATTTTCCTGCCGTTACAGCCTCATCCTTTCACACTGCGTATTTTTGTCGTAGCATTGGTAATAATGAGCAGCGTGAAAGGGGCTTGTGGAAACACAATAAAATCAGTTGTAAAAGGTGTGCAACTCTGACTTTGGATCTTCGCAGCTTACCAATTGATTGTTGATTGGAGGATTTTGCTTTGGTGCTGTGTCAAGAGACCCAAGGCAGAGGCCGGACCTCACACAGTGCCCCCCGCTTACCCCCCTGCTCTCAAGCAGGTAGCTGTTTATGGCGCGTCTGCTGTTTACTGTCTGGGCAACGTCTGTGGCCCCTGCTCAGCCTCCAAACAAGGCATGCAAAACTCCAGGCAGCGGAGGCCAAAATTGTTTGGACGAAGGGATGAGGGGGGTGTAAGTCGTGTTTGCTGACAGAATCCTGACAAATCAATTCCACCAGATACAGATCACGTTGCATGTGTCCTGGCAATGTAAATTTGTTACATGTGTTTGCTGTATCAGACCCCTTTTTTGTTGTAAAATGCCATTTAGCTGACGTTTCTCTGTAGGAATGACTCAAAGTGAATGATTGAGAGTGCAACTTGAGTCAGGTGGACTGTGTCAACATGCGTCACTGTGCTTGAATCCTTGAGGAAGGAATCAAACCTCTCAGCAAAAATCACACAGTCATTTTTCTCCAGGGCGCTTTTCTCACTGGAGCTGCTGTGGCTTGTTTTGCGTGAAGCTCATCTCGTGTCCAGACAGGCTCGCTGATTGCCGGTTGTTATCAGCCAGAGAGACAGGGGCTTGGGGTGGGGGGGTTATAACCTTTGTCAGGCCACCTGAAGCTTTGGATTAGATTGACCTCCCCCTATGCCGAGGACCCCCCACACCAAATGTAGGCCTGCATTGTTTTTTCTAAGCACTCATGTTAAGTTTGTTTTTCAGTAACAGCAATAATTTCTCTGGGTCATTTTGGTGGGGGTATGTTTAATTTTCCAAACTGAGAAATAATCTCAAACATAAACACATAAATCACATTTACTGCACATTAAAACTTTTCTTTCAGTGCTACTGGATGTGAATCAGCATTTTGTGATTTTTTTTTTAAGATTGGTAAAACAACAACAAAAAAGAGGGGGTGGGGGTTGGCGTAATTCATCAGGTATTCATCCAGAATTTGATCAGGGGCCGCAGTTGTCCATCCCTGGAGTATATGTACAAGAGTAACACATCCTGTCCCTTACTTATTAATATGTTCAGTGAAAAAACTCCGGCAAATCCAAATTTTGTAGCGCAATATTCTGCACTCCTTTTCCATGCCAATGTGGCATAGTGGTCATATTTGTTTGGTGTGTGTATTTTCCTATAAGTGGGGGTGGGATATGGGCTCATCATGGCAAGGGGAAACGAGGCAGTGGACGGTGGGGGTGACTGATGAGTGCTTGGGTGGGGGTGTCTCTTCCTTTCCACAATGCAGGCCCTGACCACTGTTATCTCTACCAAAAACAATGGCACCCCCCCTCCCCCACCACCACCATCACCACCTCCTCAGCCACCATCACCGCAATCAGGCAGCGCATTTCCAGGCCTCTTTTTTTTTTATGCCATTGTTGTGACAAAAGCACTCATGGCTGATTCTGGCCGGCTTTCTCTGTGCTGTCACACACCGCTGTGAGCACGCAGCCTCCCGCGCAAACAATAGCGAGCGGTCAGTGTGAGCTGTCACTTGAGATCGGAGCTCACAGCTTCATTCCCCTTTCTGTTTTGTAAACACTCATGCTTTTTCCATGTGTTTTTCTGTCATTGTGGATGGTTGTGGTGTGGGGGGAGTGTGGGGGTGGTCAGTGATCTAAGTAGTCCAATTGGACACGGAGCTAATAGACGAGGCTATTGCACTTACTTTTGATTGGCACATGGTTACATGTCATTAACAATATATTTTTTATTTTTGTTGCTCAGAAAGGGGTACTAAACCCCAACACAGAACTCTGATTAATATTGAAGTAGTGGGCTAAGAATTAGACAAAGTTATATCAAAAAAAATTTGGGGTGCTGTTGTTTTGTTGTGAGTTTGCAATGGGATAGGCTAGTTTGAGGTGAGCAAAATTCAAAGGTGGCAAATCCAGGTCCAGAAAGTAAAAACCCTGCCACAGTTTGGCTTTAGTCCAAGGCGCTATCTAGCTAGCTCTCATGGTGTTCATTTATCTGCTAGGGAGCTAGGTAGATAGCTAGCACCAGGGGCTAAAGCCAAACTGTGGCAGGGTTTTTACTTTCTGGACCTAGATTTGCCACCTCTGGCGAAAGTTGTAGTGAGTGAAAGCTGGTGCTTCAGCTAAGTCTAAGTCTAAGCTTCAGAAGTCAACTTTCTGCCAAACTCAACCACCATCATACCCCGCTTCCTAATTTTTATTAATTGCATCACGTCTGTCAAGCAAATTTACAAAACGGGGAATAGTTTTACTTTAATGAAGTGGTATGCCTTCCATTATACAGTGATTTCTTTATACGTGACTGGTGAACAAATAGATCAATTTCAAACCTTCCGAGTAAGGAAACAAGTGTTTGGGATGGTAATTCGTTTGCATTCAGCGAATCGAGAGGGGGCGGGCTCTGGCGTCAAGCTAACCCAGTGTGCGCTTCTTGCTTCTCCTTTGATTGTCAAAGCGCTTCAAGCACCGGCGAGCTAAACATACCCGAAAGGGAAAGAGGGTGAGCACTTTAATGAGGGTCCATTGTTGTTGACTTTAAGTAGTGGGGGGTGGGGGTACTTCAAAGAGCAACTCTCCAGGCATGGGTGCGTAGGGGTGGTGGTGGGGTGCTGGGGGGGGGGGGTTCTCGTGGTGAGCAGGTGAGCCTCACATCTCTCCTGTGAGATTTTGTTCTGTGATGTTGGGAAGCCGATGATGGGTAGCTGAGTTTCCATTGCCCTCAGAAAGGCGCAAAATGCAAATGCGCATTAGCAAACTGGTAATGGAAACAGTCTGTCAAATATCGTGACTTTTTTTTTTACACCACCTTTATGGGTTGGTTTTTGAGACCTGTCGATATGGGATATGGAAGTATATTGCAAAAGTGTAATGGACACATCTTTTTCACATTTCCACTAGTCACCCCGCCCAGTCACGTGCCGATGTAGCTATAGAGCCAAGGCTGCTGCTCCCTACATGCAAACATTTTGCTGAAATAAATTACAAACAGTAAATAAATAAATAAAAATAACTTGATAATTAATGTTTAGGTCTTTGTAATTGTAACTCTAGGAACCACAAGGCTGCAATCTGATTTGATCAACCCTGCGTTTTTTGTCGCAAAGGTTCTGGAAACTCGCAAATGTACTAACCACCGATCAGGGATTTATTTTGATGACAAGCATCTCCTCTCTCCTAAGGTTGTTGATTATGCATCTGCACTTCAAGATCCTGTAGTCCTGGATACAGATCCCAACCCAAACGTTTCTGAATTTCTGAGAGTAATAATCCCCTGTTGTATGGACATTTAGTCCCAGAACTAAATTCAGGCTTTGCCACCTTAAGTTCCAGTAACTTTGAAATCTTTGTATTTGACATTTTTGGAATTACAGTCACCTCCCCACCCCAAAGGTTTCTGGACCCTACTTGAGTTGACCCCAGAAGGTTCATCTAATGGGCCCAGGCCACATTTTCACCTTAGGTTCTAATAATAACTTTTAGATCTTGGTGCTTATAGTTACTGCAACTAAAAGGTTCCATGGAGCTCTTAAGAGTAGTGTACTCATGCAGGGCTGCCTTTTGACTGTAGGGCTAAATTTAAGATGCTTTTCATACGTAAAATCCCCAAATCCCACTTCTTTTTTTTTTTTTTTGATCTTAGTATATATATATATATATATATACATATATATATACATATATATACAACTACAGTCACACCACTACTAGAAGTTCCTGGACCTCTAGAGACTACTACCTCCCCAGCTTGGCCTTCTTTCAGCCTTCAAGTGAAGCAGCTCTGGCTCTTGGAACTATTAGTTCTTAGCACTTAGTAGGCCTACTTAGTAATCCGTAAAATGTTCTAATCAGGTTATATCGCTTCTGCAGTCCATGCTCCAAAAAGTAATTACCATGGAGCAGGGGCTTTTTTTGGGGCACCGGAACCTAAATTTAGATGAAAGTTCCCGTGGTCGAAACACCTAAAGCTCTTGGATAAACGTTTCTAGAGGTGGAAAGGAACCGTTTAAAGGCACCGTTGAAATCTATGGAGAAGTTGGAGGATTCTTACTCCAGCTGTGTATGTGTATGCGTGCGTGTGTGTTGATATATGTGTGCGTGTATGCTTGTGCGCATGGCGGTGCGTGTGTGTGAGTGCGTGTGTCACGTCGAGTGAAGGGCTGAGAAAAACACACAACCTCTCATTTTCACTCCCCCCTGTAATTCCTTCAGCGTTCCAATAAATCCAGCTTCTCATCTCGCCTTGATGAAAACCAGATGACTCTCCTGCCCACCTCTCTTCCCCCCATATCGCAGACACACACACACACACACACACACACACACAAACACGACAGACATGATGTTACCTGTTGCGCATTGCCAAGACGTGACATCGTTCACCTACTTTATCCGTAAAAGGTGCTAGTAACGCCGAGAAAGGTGCGACCGGCCTTTAAAGTGATAAATGATGCTATCGTTTGTCATTGTCTGATTGCAGTACTGTCATGTTGTTCACACTGCATCAAAAGATTTGGCCTCTTCTTTGTTTTGTTTTTTCTTTTGCAGCACGTATTCTAAAAGAATGTCTGTCTGTGTCTGTCTCAGTTAGTCAGTCAGTCAATCAATCAATCAATCAATCAAGCAAGCGATCATCCATCTGTGTCCGTCCGTCCACAATCCAGAAATTGTGGTCTTGGTTAGTGTTTAATTCAATACAGGATATGTTTTGTATTTAACAGGTGGCCGTAACAGTGCCTGTCTAATCCCCAAATATGCCTTGTTTGCATGTACGTGTCACCGTAAGAGCCACAATATTGTGCAGAGGATTAAGCGAGTTGTTAGGTGCCTCACCCGCGACCACCGAAGCTTCCTGTCACACAAGCCTCTTCCGTTGGCAGGTGTTTCATCACCGTGTGCGTCGTGATGCAACATGTCACTGTTCTTTCCTCACTGCATCTCAGCCAACCACAAGTGTTGTCTTCCAAACATTCACTTTTTGTTTGTTTCCTGTTTTGTTGTTCTATTTCAGAAAGCCTCCTGTCTCAGTTCCACCCTTCCTCCCCCTCTTTTCTGTCTTTTCCCATATGTGTGATTGCATGGTTGGTAGGGGCCCTGTTTTGCTTCCACAGCCCCTCATTACTGCGCCTCCCACGCCCGTTTCATCTACTGTCGGCTGTTTCTCCACTGTTGACGGCTGAGTCTATGCTAACCAAAACAGCAGCACCTACGGAGCATGCAAACAGTGGCTTATTAAAGTGTGGAGATCTTGGAAATAATGATGTTCTTTTGTTCTCTTTTAAAGGAGGATTATTGTTTGACCAATTCATCCATTTTGTTTATATGAAAAGATAAAAAAAAAATGTTTTGCCTTATTTATTCTGTCCACTCTGCCTCCTCCATAATAGATTACCTTGAACTATACAGACCTGTCATCTTTTTTACAGCAATTAGTGGTTCAGTCATCTCTGAGACGTCGTCCCGCCTCATTGTTGCATACCTTCATGTTTGTTTATCTTCCATTAGTCCCACTCAGTCTGCCTCCTCTATAATAGATGATCTTGTGTTATGTGGAGACAACATCTTTAGCTTTCCATTAGCATTTATAGTAGACTGGCATGTGGTTGCTCCACAATGTTGTGTGCGTCCATGTTTTGTTTATGTTCTGTCACTTTTGTTGTTGTTGTGCCCAGTCTACGTCTTCTGTAATAAATAATTTTGCATTACGTGGAGACATCTTTTACGATGATTAGCGTACTAGTAGACTGACTCATTTTGGTCACTCCACTTTGTTGTATTTATCTAGTCCATGTTTGTTTCAGGGCGACTTCAATTCTCTGCCCAGTCTATCTCCTTCATAGCAGATCATATTGTATTATATGCAGACATCTTAAGTGACCAATACGATTTAGCATTGGACACTCCACAATGTTGTGTGGATCCATGATATGTTCCAGTGTGACTTACTTATTCTGCCCAGTCCGCCTCCTCGTAATAGATGATCTTAGCATTTTGCTTGTCTGACGTGATCACTCCACAATATTGTGCGCGTCTGAGTTTATTTGTTTATTTATGTGTTCAGTCTGCCTGTTCTTGCATTGTGTGGAAACATGGTATTTTACAATTTGTATTGTGTAGCATTATTGTAAATTCTGACACATTTGTCACTCCAAAATGTTACGTGTCTCAATGATTGTTTTAGGGTGACTTGTTCTGCCAAATGTTCCCACTTCATAATAGATGGCCTTGCATTGACAACTTATTTGACAACAATTAGTGTTCTAGTAGACCTTGACACTAGGGAACGCCGCAATGTTGTGTGCGTCCTTGTTTATGTTCTGGGTTCGACCTATTTTGCTTGACCAAATCTGCATCCTCCATATTAGATCATTTTATCTTATGTGGAGATGACATGGTGTCTAGTACATTGTGACGTGGCCACTCCACAATGTTGTGTACAAGGCCAATTAAAAAGGTTTTAGGGCCCCAGAAGCAAAACGTCCACGTCTGTAGTGTGTTTTAAAGTGAGATAAGCATGTGCCAAGTGATTTTTGTTGTTGTTGCAAAGACCAAAAGAATGTCAAGAATGAGTGTGACTGCGACTTTGTACCTAGCTACTGAACCAACCACACTTTTGTGCGTCCTCCTCTCCTCCCCAGAAGGCTCGGACACTCTCCAGCAGGTGGTCCAGGAGCGTCTGGCCGAGCTGCTGCGCGTCCTCAAGGCCGTCATCGCCAAACACCAGGCCCTCAACTCGGTGGACATCCTGGGCAAAGCGGGCACGCTCATTGCCAAGGTGAAAGGTAAGCGGTGGCTAACCTAGCATGCTGCTAACACGACACCTGGCCTAGAAATGTCACCGCACGCTCACCTGTTCTATTTGAAAGCTCCGAGGCCTGACCCAGTGCCAGAGTATGCATGTATACAATGCCAAAAAGGAAACAGCATGGTCCATTGCACTTCAATCACGCTGGAAACATGGCACCAATCCAAGCAAATTATTACTGAACTGTAAATGATGCTTACATTATTTATAGAGCATCAAACTGATGAATGCTGACTGTTAATTAACGATCTGCTTTTCAAGAGAACAGTTAGGCTGTGTCCAAATGCATCTAGATGGCGAAAATAGCATTTTGGGGCTGGGGGTGTGGGGAGCTTGTCTCATTTCTATGTCATTATAGAATGTTCCATTTTCTCTTGAGGAGAAACGTTTTTTTCTTTCATAACCATTTTACTTTCAAACCTTTATTTAAATGTCAAGAGGTCATTGAGGGCAAGCCCTCATTTTCAATGATGCTGAGATGACATATGCAGCAGATCAAACGTTAAAAACGTTAATTCAAAAGCAAAATAGTTCTTGAGAACTAAAGAAGTTATTATATTATAAGGTCGAATTTGACTTTTTTTGGAAGATGTTTTTTAATTTAAATTTAGTGCCTGGACTAGTGCTTGGACTCAGGGCCATCATCAGCACTCAAGATTCTCGTTCACGTCAACGACCGAGTCCTGAAAAAACTCGAATCGCTTACTTATTGTACTTTTCCCCCAAAAATGCCTCACAGTCCAACATATGAAAAATCCAATTTGATCAAAATATTAATTGCTATGGAGTGCACCTAAATAGCGCTTTATCTTAATACGTTTACTAAGACATATTCACTTATTCAAACATAGTTTAGTTGTGGAAACCTACACTGGCCGTTGACGCAGTGTACCATCCCGGAAATAACCGGCACGTTACTTTAAGCAACAGGATCCCGCGTCGTGTACCCTGGCTGACTGGAGAACCCAGGATGTTGTTTTGTCCCATCAATTATTGGAGCACGCGATCACATGAACTGTGCACGCAGTGTGTCAAAGATATAGAGGCAAGAGGATACACTTACTTCCACAACGAGTTGGGTTTGGTACCCACGTTAAGAACTAGCTTGTTGTAACGTCGTCCTCACTAATGTTAAGCTAGTTGATCTCTAAGGTCTGCCAGTATCTACGTTTGCAAACTACTCTCTTTCCTCACTACTCTCTTTCTTCTGATGCTAAGAAGGCGTGAGAGGCAGCCAGCGTCCGTCCACATTTGCAAAATGCCTTTCGTTTGTTTCGTTAGAGGCCGTCAGTAACAAGACGTTAAAGCAGTCAATTATTCCCGTATGTTGCTTCCGCGCAGGTGCAATCCCCACATAAAGGGGGACACAGCAGCATGCGAACACAAGGGCGACGTGATATGTCGGTGATGTCCAGTCCAACATAGCATTAAATAATCATATCAAGTCAACTCGTGCTGTTCTTCTCTTCACGTGCCTTTTCCGAAAATGACTTTCTTCAAGCTTTCTGATTGTTTAAAACGGTTTCTTACAATCTTGAAGAGGAGCGTTTATGAGCACTGATGAGTAAGCGACGAGGAGCGCGACGCTCGCATGATAACAGGCCTCACTGTCTCCTCACCACGTTTGTCGCGACACCTGCGGCGTCTGGAAGCCCGCCAGCAGCGCACACTTAGACAAACACTGCAACACACGCTCGCCCAACCCGTTTACAGACGCCGCTGACACCGAGCGTTGACGTGTGCCGCTCTCTGCTTCATTGTTCTGAACGACTCCCAAAGGCACTTTTCTTCCACACGTGCGAAAATGTCAAGGGCAAACTCGTCTTGGAGCCGCTGCATGAGAGTGGCATTTCACACTTTTAGGGAAAATAGTCGATAAAAGTGGGAAAAGAAATAGATTCCTCCCTGTTGTCCACCAAAAGTGTTATGCACTTGCATTTTTGTTGTTACCATGTGTCACTTGAATGAGACATGATGTTGTGTGAGTTATTTTTTTTTTAAACCTATTAATTCTTTATTGTACAGTATTTCATCTTTGTTGTTATAAAGATGTTATTCTTTAAAAAAAAATCATTTGAAATTATATTTGAGCAATGCTTTTTTTAAACGAAGTGTTAATAATACCAGTGTTCCCTCACTTTTCATTGATAATATGTTCCAAGTCCCCGTCGCAATGTTTTATATATATATTTTTATTTTTTTTATTTTGGGGGAATTTACGCCTCTATTAAACCATTACGAACTCTACCACGTGGCTCTCACCCTTCTAAACACTTAATAAATTTAACATTTAAAATGCCAAATGTAGAAAAACAACCAATCTGATGATTATAGGTTATGTTCATAAGCTAATGTGAGCACATGCACCCTCTGCACCCTGGCAGCACGAGGAGGAGGAGGAGGAGGAGGACAAAACCTTGGGTGAATTACTACATTAAAGTTGTTCTCTCTAATCTTAAATGGTTTACTTTAACCAGAAACTGGGTTACAAATGTCACAAATAGTCACAAATGAAAATCCATGTTACATTAAATCCGCAGTAACCAAACCACAAAGTAGTGGTGGAACACTATATTTTTAATTAAAAATATTATTAAATCTATTATAAATTGTAATTAATTGGTGAATTGTCATTTCCATTTTAGTTTTAAAATCCCACAATTATGACTAGCATCAATTAAAAAATAAATTAATGTTGTTTTAAAACGGGAAATTATAATGAGTGATTTTTTGTGTATATTAAAAAAAGAAATATGATCAAACAGCAAATTAACAATGCAATTATTAAACATTTTTTAAATGATAGGTTCCCATTTTTTTTATTTATAGAATTTTTAAATTAGAAATATGCTATGAATCCTAAAATGTTTTTGTTTTCCATCCCATTTATACAATTATAAACAAACAGAATGTTATTTAAATATCAATAATAATATATAAATAAATACATATATACCATAAATATAACGTGTGTTTCCCGCTAATAGAGACAAATCAGCAACAAAAGTGTCCGAAATCGATGATCAGAGAAATTGATGCTTCACTAATGGTGAAAATAAATAGAGGCGTAACAGCACTCCTAGAGGTTGTGCACTCCATTTTTTTGTCCCACTTCACAATGTGCTCCATTGTCTCTTGATGTGCAACTGAAATTTTTAACTTATCTGTAAAATTACACTTAAAAATGTTTTGTATTTAATTTATGAATAAACAGTTTTTTAAACAAATTTAAATTACTTTAAATCACAGTATGATTTAAGTAGCCCCTTCAGACCCGCATTTTTTCTGCTGGGCAAAATGTATTAATTTTTGCAAATTTTTACTGTTTTCCCACATAATAACAACATAGTTTTTGGGTTGGTTATCTCATGTTTTTAGTTGTTATAGACTAGTGGACGCCAGCATAATATGGCTGTAATGTGTTATAAACTTATATAATTATATGCAACATTTTTAACATGGACATTATGTAAAGCAACTTGCGATTGTGATTGGTTATGTAAGATCCAATCATGAACCAGAAGTGTCATCCAAATTATGTGTTTTATTGGTTTAGACACGTGAATATGTCAAGTCCACTGGGACCATCTATGGGTCCGAAGAGGTTAATTGTTCAATTATTTGTAACATTGTTTTTTTAAATCAACGTGTTAAATAATAACATATAGAACGGAAGTAAAATAGGAAAATATTAGACATGCAAGTATTGAAGACATCACTTTGTTGTTCCACTTCTTCAGATGCAAACTAGGTGAGAGTGAATCAACAGTGTCGAGGGATGGGAGGGAGGTGGGGTCAAGCGCTGGAATTATTGTTCCGAGAGCCACAGGATGTCCTGAGGAAGAAGCCAGTGCAGTGCAGAGTTGCATAGCAGCGTTCAGCAGCACTCTTCGAGAGTCTTCTCAAAATGTAAAATAAGATATTTTTGGCTGGTAGGGGGATGCGCTGTCACCCAGGAATTTGCCGTCATGGACCGAAAATGGTAAATGCTTTCAAAAAAAAAGAAAAAAGTGGACTGTGGACCTTAGCCTTACGTGTTCAAGTTTTTGAAGGTAAGCAAGAGAGTGACAGAAGTGAAGCTGTGCGCGAGTGTTTCCTGTTACAGCCCAGACAGGAAACACTACGTCCAACGTCACAGACTGCCACTTTGGTCACAAACGGTGTTCTTGCTGAGGAAAGTGCTTCCTGAAGATTTTTCACCTTCGACGTTCCTCAACTTTTTGCTGCAAAATTCCCAAGGATGGACGAGAATTCACACTTTTTCATTGCGGATTACATCACCCTCGATTGGATTTAAATTCAAGATTTTCTGAAGGTGACTGTTTTGACTTAAGATCCTTAATGTGTAATTTCTGGAATAAAGCAGAGGAGGTGGAAGGTGTTTTAGGCCTTCGGATTGCTGCAATTTATGATAGACTCAACGCAACTTGAATTTGGTTTTACTAAGACTCGACTTACATTTGACTTGACAGATCTTGTGTTGAATTGTTGTGTGTGTGGTGCCCATGAATCGGGTAACACACCAGTATGCTGTCATGCAGAATGCAGAGGCCACCTCATGCTAGCTGGTGTCATGGAGGGAGATCGAAGGACTATTGAATTTTGATTCCACAATTATGGTTTTGATTGAAAAAAAAGGAGAATGTCAACATGTAACTTTGCAACTCAAATGTAATAGCAAATGTAGGTGTCTCAGAAATGTTTCGTGACTACTGAGAAGAACAACATTGGAGTATTGGAGCAACCAACCTACTCACCCAATTCTGACGGCATGTGATCCCCCCCCCCCCCTTTTTCCCAAAGTCAAGGAACAATCCATGACAATGGAAATGCAGAGAAGCTCCAGGATATTTTGTTTTTCAGATTTGAAATATATCATCATATAATTTTGTGACACCAGTCCTTGAACCTTTCTGATACACCTCATATGTTGGCAAGATTGTATGACTTGACTTGCGACTTGCTTAACCCAAGTGGGGACTTGACTTGCTTGAAACTTGAATGTGAAGAGTTGACACTTAAGACTTACTTCCACCTCTGGTAAGCAGCCCGAGGCTTTTTGACCTGTTGCTGATAAACACACACTCTACCAGGTCAGTGATATTTTGCTTTTCTCTCTCTCTGCAGGCATCAACTTCAAGGAAGTCAGACCGGACAACCTAGTTGGCACATTTGCCGAGATTCATGCGTCCATTGACACCTTGGCGTTCACATTCGGCAATGTGTGAGTGCAGCACCGTTTTAATTCTGATTACTTGTAAAGGAAGTAGCAAGACTTTGAAGTATCAACTAAAGATGGCAAAATTTACTCCCTGGTTCTCTGGTGACTGTTTTACACAAAAGCCAGTCAAAGTAGAGTATTACCTCGAGCTTTTTTTAAGTGAGAAAACCAAATGTAAATGCTAAACAAGAACATACTGCAGTATGTAAAATGTTGTCTCTGCGTATCGGTATGGTGTAATAGCACTGTAGCCTTAGCAACACTAATGCTAGCACAATATGAGCAGTGTCTATGCTGGTCCATGATTATTGGAGATACTACTACTACTACTACAGTAAGCGATGCAACATTGCCAATTACGATGACTGTATGTTGTTGTCTATATAGCATAGTGTCACCGTGATTTTGAATATATTAAACAATTTGAAGAAAGATGATCAGAAGCTGAGCTAAGCCAAACTAATTCATTTATGTGCTAAACACTAGGATAGCATAACTAAGCAGACTTTGTTTCGTTGTACTTTTATGCCTCAAAGTTGGTATGTATGAGCACCCCCCCCCCCTTTTTTTTTTTTTTACAAGTTAGAGAGGTCATGTTAGCGCTGATACAATTTCAGTGGTCACCAGGCTGGTCCACGAAGATACTAAAATATAAGCTCAAGCAATGCTAATCACATTATATGCCCTTTTTTTGCAAGCCATTGTAGCATCACATTGATTTAGAATGTGTTGTTTTGACCCACTGTATTAAATGCAGTTTGTGTCGACGCGGTCACCCAAGCTAAGCCTTGTTTTTAAATGAATAAAATCAAACAGCAACTTGTCATTAAGTTGTCGTAGAGGGGTGGGAAGCTGATACTAAGGCTTGCACACAAGAGAAGTAATGTTAGCTAGCGCTAACAGTCTCAGAATAGTCTAGACTGGTCCACCATTTATTCTAGATGCTCGTGTACAATTTGGGGTTACCCTCAAAGCCAAACACTCAAGCCAGTGTTGCATCACAATGATTGTGTGTGTCATTGTAAGTTGACATTTTACACACGGTAGTTTTATTAATATTGAATTGTGTTGTTTTTTTCCCCAGAGTTTCTGACTTCCTTATGGGAGATGTGGACAATGGCTCAGGGTTGGGGACCCCCCAGACCAGAAGGAGCAGGGTAAAGCATTTAAAAAAAATTCCGTTTACTTGTTGTTTTATTTGAAAGCTTTGATCCCGGAAACTTAAAAAGCCTCAAAGACAAACTCTAATTTGGGTGTCGAGAGCACAGCTGCTTGTTAATTGCATGTCTGCTTTTACATTCTTGTCACGTAAAGCTGTGTCCTCCTTTTTTGCAGTCTTTTGACAACCTCGCCGTGGAACCAGAGGACGACAGAGCAGAGAAGAACGACCTTGCTGGTGAGTGGGCGTCAACGTTCCATCATTCAAGGGGCGTGGAACGGAGTGTTTATGGCGCGTTCGCCAAGGGCAGGCCAACATTGTCAACTTAGGAGCTCTCGGCGTGATTTACGAATGCCTGAGGTGGAGACCCGCCCTGTTATTTCTGCCGGACCACACATTTTCCCTGCTGGCCTGAATGTCTGACATTCCGAGGCATGTTCGGGAGCGGGCCTGCGTCGGATGGGAAACACATGGGCTCCGAGTAGAAGTGGGGGGGTGTCGATTGTCTTTTTTAGAAGATGCCAGCATTTTCACATCCTCCTGCAGTGGCATCCACTTCCTCATTGCCACGTCTTTTCTGTTTTAGCATCAACCTCTTAACATTTTTTAAAGGGACATAATGTGAAGAATTATCCAGCAATGATTTGGCGGCTACCTGATAATCCACCATTTTAATTTGATGGCAAAAGCCACAATCACGTCCAACCCAGTTTGCCACTCAGTCTTTTATGAATTGGGCTTTAGAGTCAGAGGGCACAGGTTCAAATCCATATGTGAAAAAAGGGCAACTAGTTGTTGAAGAGATGATAATTGGCTTGGTGGCTACTGTTGAGGTACCCTTGAGCAATCCCTTTGGGTGGCCTAAGCTTAAAAGTGTGATGGTGCCCCTGAATTTATTTATTTATTTATTTTTTTCACAGGGTGGGGGGCATAATAGTTTGCATGGCTTAAAGACCCAACCCCAACTTTTTGTTGCGCCACGGACTGGTTTAAACAAGTTTTCGCAGACCAGCAAACTTTCATAATTCACACTGGTTGGGGTGATCAAAAGATGATAGCTGCACGGCTACATAGTAGCGGCTAAACTGCTAATGGTACGTCGGCAGCCTGTGCATGCTTTCCACATGTTGCTCCACTAGCTTGTTCTAATGATTCAACAGGATTGTTGTGTTAACTGTTTTTGAGTACTTACCTTGCACAACGTCTTCATTTACTTCACGAGGTAGCACCAGAAAAACGACGGGGAAGAACATGATCTTGTCGGAACGGTTTCATCTTGGGAAGATGACGCCTAGTCATGGCTTGTTTAGTTGCGCGTTCGGTCATTGTTCACTTCTTGTTTCTTTTACTTTCTGTTAACGTCTTCAGCTTGCAAACAGCAGAAGAGAAGGAAAACCTGCTCTGATTGGCTGATGTCACGCACATTTCCATTGTATCTAATCACTCGCTGATACTGCCAGCTGCCAGCTCCATGTCATTGTGATATCACAATTCTTAATCATTGCCACGGAGCCCTATTTGTATTGCCCTTTGGAAAGTAATCGGTGTGGGATATTTTGAGGCTGATGTGTATGCTTCGGAAAAAAAAAAATCTGAGCTTTATTAGAAATTTAGGTTCCCATGCGGCTGTTCTGATTTTGGTGCGTCTATGACAGATTTTTGATCTAGGAAATAAATTATAAAATGATTCCAAGTACCCCCTGCAATGTACTCACATAGTATTTATTTCTGTTTGATACATTGAATACGTTTTTTCTATGTATATTTGAATTATCCAAATGTGTGAGTGGTCATTGAACGCACCAAGAGTTTACTGCCGAACGTGAATGACGTGCTTGGTTTTCTTTTGCTTATTTCCACTCATCTTTGTAAGCACTTTTTTCCCCAAAAAACCTTGTTTATGTAACTGTGCGTACTCTGCGTATATAGGGCGCGGCGGCTCTGCCCTTAAGCAAAGCCCCTCCAGCTCAAGTGATGCAGTCCTCTTTGTGAAACTCTTTCAGTCTGAGTCTCTCCTTGCATGCCCTTATGAGTGTGATATGATTCTATGTGTGGTGTGCAATACAAAGTATTTCAGAGTGATTTGAATTTCCCCATAGGGGACTACAATATAATTAGTGTGTTTACTACATTAATTTAACTAAACTGTTTTTACTCGGTGTCCTCAGTTTACAATGTAAACTGTCCTTCCACATAAGTTGGAATGCGCCGTAGTATATCACTAACTTACACTAACAGCAGTTAAGTCATAATTACAGTAAATATTTGAATACAAAAAAAATACGTTTGTAACTGAGCTTGATTCTTCAAGCCAGACTACACGGAACCACTGTCACCTCAAAGCCAACAGCTCAATAAACCGGCAGTATTTAATGTATATCTTAACATGCGTCAGATTATGATAACCGGCGTCTTCGGTTTACAGTTGAGTTCCAACCTAACCTGCCTAATATACCCATGACTTGGTAGCTACCTGGGCGAAGAAATCTAAATTTTTAAGCAACAGCTTGAGTACACAGGACAACTATACTGCAAAAACTGGGCTTGAAATATGAGAATTAAAAGTAAAATGAGGACTCTCTTTAAGCAAAATAATCCTGCCCAATAGAACATGAAAAATTGACTCATCAAGATTTCCTTGAATGAATAAACATTGCTAGCCAGTCTCAAAACACCCAACAATGTCTTAAAACTTGTGTATAAGATTCAAATGTCTTTAAGATGAATTTACCTATAACCAATAACAACTATTAACATTTTGGCAAAAGACAGCAAAAACCTTCCCAAACGATTTTTGGTGTAGTCTTATCATTCATTAAAGAACCTGGGAACCGTTTTAATTTGTGTAAAAATACCTAATCATTCCCCTCAGGCCCAGATGTTCCTTTGTCACGCGAGGAGGAGGTGGACCTGATACTGCTGAAGCATGACAGTGGGGTGGAGTCAGCCCTGCTGTACGCCAAAGCCTGGTCCAAGTACATCAAAGACCTGCTGGCCTGGATGGAGAAAAGAGTGACCATGGGTGAGGCCCGCTCCATACCGTAAAGTACTACAACATAAGATGTTTGGCCAATCTCTGACCTTGTGCAGCCTCTAGTTATTAGAGATGATTTTTTATTTTTTTTTTATGGCAAGTCAAAGACGCCCACACGCGGCCAAAACGAAAGCATCTATTGAATGTGCTTCGAATTTGGGAACAATTGGCTAAAATAAAAATAAAAAGGAAATTAAACAACTTCTTTCGATATGGCTTCTACTAATAATAGACATCGCTGTTGCATTTTATGTTGCTAAGGAAAAACTTGCTGCAGATTGGTAGCAATTGGACAAAATCTCCAGGATGAACCTGTCTTTGAAGGACTCTCCGAAATTGTCGTAATAACCCTAATAGGTTCTTATAACTTTTTTTGTTGGTCTTGGGATGCCTACAAATTTTGGTCGCAATTAGACAAAGTCACAGGACTAGTATGCCTTTGAGGGACACCTGAAATGTCTAAAATTACCTTAAAATTGCATGTCATTTTGATTATTTTTGTTGTTGTTGGTCTACTCATGATAGACAATCATTGATGTTAAATTTCATGTTTCTAAATGAAACTGGCGGAATTGACATGAACAGTCCTTTTATGTCTTCTAGATATGGAATGTGCCAAAAGTTACGCCAAACTGGCCGAGTCGGCCAAGTCGCTGGTGGCGCAGCAGGTTGTTTATTTTTTTTAAATTCCACTCCACCTTCTTGATGAATGATTGTTTTTTTGAGAGGATGGTTTAACACATTGGCTCTGTGCAGGACTACATGCCCTTTGGCGACATCTACAATTCCACTTTCAAGAACGACATTGAATACAACCAACTCCTCATGCAAACCGCCATGGCCTTGCAGACCAATAAATTCATACAGGTTGGACAGTATAAATTAGACAGAATTGATCTTTTTTAATTGGAGGCTACTTTGCCTGTGTTGCCTCATTCACTGGCCACCATTGGGATCTCATGGTTATGAGCTGCATTCTCTAGTCTATATGATGATCCCTGTGTTTTGGGGTGATGTAATTATATTAGCAATTATGTTGTTATATTATTGAACAACCACATGTTGATGATTTAGTTTAATAGGTAGATAAATATAATTTATTATTCCTGCAAGGGGAAATTAATTAAATTAATACATTTCAAACTCAGCATCAAAAGCCCATGACAAAAAAGATATATTAATTACAGTAATGAAAATGTAAAAATATTTAATAATAAATTAATTGTCACATGAAGCAATTTTTACAAATGTATTATGGTGATGCATAAAGGAGGAATATAAAACACCAACATCTCTAATCTTGCACAAAATGCAATACAATAAGTGAATGCTTCCTTTCATTTATTTTTTTAAATCAACAAAATTATAGTACTTTGTCAATCGTTGTTGCATAGTGGAGGAATAAATAATGTAAGATAATTCTAATAATAATGCATTGGATTTATATAGCGCTTTTCTATCTAATCAGATACTCAAATGTAAAATAAGTTATAGATAAGATCAATAAAACAAATGTTTTTTTCAATCAATAATAATAAACATTTTCAAGAGACAGGTCATAATAATGAAAAAAAAAAGTTATAAGTGTATATAATACATATAAAAGCATTACCACCTAATTGAATTATATTATTTGAAAATTGTATTGCATTTTAAGACATATACATTTTATAAATATAAATAATTTACTGCATTACATATTGCATATACAGTAAATACTTTTACAAATCCTTTTAAAAATGCAGTAAAATAAAAAATTCTGTTAAAAAAAGACATTTTTTATTAATTTTTAATAAAAAATGTTTATTATTTAATTTTTTTAAACAATTTTATCGAATAACATTCATTTCAAACTAAAGTTTGTACTGTAAAGTACTGTATATATGTTTTCTTTTTATGAAGCTTTGTCAGTAGCGATATGACTAAATGATTAAACTTTAGGAAAAACAATGTCATTGTCTCCCTTCTACCCACTTGGTTAGCCTCTCCTGGCCCGTAAGAATGAACTGGACAAACTGAGGAAAGACCTCAAGGAGCAGTGGCAAAAGGAGCAGAAGAAAATGGTGAATAATACACATGTATACTAATACACAAAAATGAATTTAAAAAGTGAAAAAAAAAATACAAGAAGGAAGAGTTTAACATTCGTCTGCTTCTGTTGTATTCCAGCACGAGGCAGACACGAGCCTACGAAAGGCTCGGGCCCTGAAGGCCCAGAGGCGAGAAGAGTATCAGAAGGCCCACTCGTCCACCAGCCGCTCCCTGGAGGAGCAGCCCAATGCTGGCAACAAGCAGCTAGAGAGGAAGAGGAAGCTGGAGGAGGAGGCCCTGCAGAAGGTAAATTAAATGCATCCATGGTCGCTCCTTTTCACATCTCTTGATCGTGTCATTGTGTTGTGGCGTTAGGCTGAGGAGGCCCAGGAACAATACCAGAGCAGCATGGCTGACGCGGGCGTCAGAAGGATGGACCTGGTCAATGTCAAACGTACCATCCTCACCCAGATCAGAGAGACCGTCTTCCAGTGCGACCTCACGCTCAAGGCGGTGGGACACATTTCATTATTATTAGTGTTACTGTTACAGATCCCTCGCTATTTCGCGGTTCACTTATTGCGGATTCACTCTATTGCTGATTTTTTTGGGGTCCATAACATAATAAGGCAACCGCTACATACGCTGTAGCGCCATTGCAAACGAAAGTGCATCCAGTTATTTATAACATTCTTATGAAAATAAGCATTCATATTCACACTCACAACCTGAATAAAGTATAATCAAACGAACGTTACGGCATTCCTGCCTGATAATTCAACGTGGATGGCAATGGATAGCATTTCCATTCTGCTCGGTGAAGGCGAACATGTTGTTTTGTCGCTTACGCTCGTAAACCGGAAGTATGTCAGCGGAACCCGGAAATATATTTAGAAGTATGTTTAGTGATAATGCTTTTCCCTTAAACATAAATAAAATTAGTAATTATCCATCCAAACTTAGTAAACGTTTTTAATGTCAAAGAAATATTTGTAACCTTATTATTTAAAGCCATGAACTTATTCATACAGAAAAAGCAACACAACTAGTGTACTGTACAATACAGCTATTTTTCTTAATTTATATTATATTATATATAATATTTTTCTTTGCTCAAGTTAACAAGTGTTTAGAAGGGTGAGAAATGTGTCGTGGGTTCGTTATGGCTCAGTAGATGCGTACGTAACTCGCCCCCCAAAACGCAATAATTTATTTTATTTATTACAACCTCTACTTCGCGGAAATTCACCTATAGCGGGCGAACGTGGAACATCAACCGCGAAAAGTGAGGGAACACTGTTATCAAGGACCACCATGTTTGACATTTCTGGGACCAAAGGTAGGATGTAATTCATGTCACAGCATCCGTCTGAGCTGTTACTGGTATTTTGATTTATTCTCTTGTTTTTTTGTTTTTTTCCAAACATACTAGATTGTTATGTATTAAGACTTTCTGTGACTTTGTGTGTCAATCCAAAGAGAGCATTATATCAAATGGTACAAGCAGAATTTGGGTCTAAAGACATGGTGCACGTGTACCTAATCAAATGTCTTGCTATACTCTTACTTTTGCTCAATTCTATTTATTTTTGTGGCCTTCATTGTGGCCTGCTCTTCCTGTCTTCAGGTGACGGTCAACTGGTTCCAGATGCAGCACGCACAGATGGCGTCGCTTCCCGCCCATCACCAAGCGCTTAGTGATGGCGCCAAACTATACGAGCCTGGCGAGTGCTACTCGGAGTTTGTGCGCCGCCTGCCCCGACACTTGCCCAGGGAGCGCGTGCACTCCGACTCAGTTTCCTCAGACAGCACCAGGTATGGAACTGGAACTACCTAAGTTTACATACGCTGTTGGTGACCACAACAGGAGCAACTACATATAGTTCCTCTGATGAATTTTAAGGGTAGACACTTACTGCTGGAGATCATCGCAATATTTAACACGATCTTTCATTTTTACGATAATGTTATGAAAATGCCTCCCACGTCTGCAGTTGGGTAAAAACCTTCCTCCCTTTACCATGGTAGTTATAATTAAATCAAATTAATAAAACCAATTAAACTTCCTTGACAATCCTGTTCAGCATGATACAGCCTTAGCCTTTCAACTGTTGTTGTACCCTGTAAAAACGGAATGTGTCCACATAACCTCGTTACTACTATTTGACAAATTTAAGAACCTTTTCAAGCTTTTTTATCATGATACGGGTGTGGTGAATAAAAAAAAAAAAAGTAAGGCCTCCAATAATTGTGCAGGTTTGAAATCATGTGCCCTCTAAAGAAAAATATGGCATTATTTAACAAATTAAAGCACTTTCGAGACCTGTTGGAGCATTTTTCCACACAGTAAATGGCACAATTGTACAAACGAAAGCACCTTTTTGGTGTATAAGTCATCCGTGTGTTGGGGTTGTTCTTTCAGAGGAGCAACAAGTAACAATGAGTCAGATTGGGAGGAAGAGAGAGAGAATGTGAATGTGTTGGCCTTCCTCTCAGGAAATATCTGTGGCGCAAGCTTGAATGCAAGTGTGCAGATTGCGAGTGTGAGAGCTTGCCTCTCGCATTTCTGTCCAAACATGCTGCTTCCCACACACACACTACCCGTAGAGAAACATTAAAAAAACATCAGAGTTCACACACAGGTGCCTGAAACATGTGAAAATGCTTGTGTAGTTTTGGGGGTTTAAAAGGGTTTGATAATAATAATAATAATAAGTATGTACATTTTTACACTTAAACTGCCTTTGGATTTCTCACGTATAGTAATACTTTTCATTTTATTACAAAATTGCTATTACAAAACACATTTTTCATAGCCGTATAAAGGACTGATTAATTGAATAATCATTTTGACACAGTGTTTATTGTTAGATAGATTAGTTATAGTTGTCCAGAGAAATGCACCAACCATCTCATTTCTTATGTGTATGTAATTTTTGTGCTTTAAAATTGTCTGATTGTTTTTTTATTCTTTATTGTGTATCTTTGGAGTTGTTGTTTTTTTTTTAACTCCATAATGTAAAAAAATAAATATATAAATAAAATATATAGAATGCATAGAATATAAAAGAAAGTGTCTTTGGTATTAATTAATTAATTAATGATTGATTGATTATGAATAAATCCCTCTTTTTATTTTGAACACCTATATCTAAATTTGAGTTAAGTTGATTTGAGAGAAACCCATTTTTTAAAATGTATTAGTTTTTCATAAATTATTAATTTTAGTACTCATATCAACTTTATTATTGTTATTATTATTTTTATCATTAATAGTATTTAATGAAAATAAATAAAAAACTAAAATAAAAAAACACTGACGATTTAAAAAAAAAAATCAAAATAAAACATAGTTAAACTAAAAGATAATTTCAAAATATAGATTTTTTGAGTCACAAAATTTAGGGCTTCATTTTTTTGAGCACCACAATGTTTAGTTTTTTTAAATAATGCATTTATCGTATATATTTTTTTATTGCTTTTTTTTCTTTAAATAAAAAAGACATTAAAAACTCAACACCTGGAGCTGGCTGCTTTTTATTTTACACGCTTGGAAAAAACATCCATCTCCAAAGGCCATCAAGTGTTTACATTTGAGCATGGAAGCGTAGCAACCCTAAAACTAACTCCTATACTATTTTGCTTTGATTTTTGTTGTAAAACCCAGTACATGAAAGCCAAGACAAACCTCACATGTCCCGTGACATGTTAAGTTTATGTTCCTCTTTTATATATGTGTGGGGCAAACCCTCATCAAAGGTCGCATTGCAATCAAAAGTTCTCTCTGATGTTCAAACACACACAAAAAGGAGCAACCTCTGGCTTAAAACTTTACTGTCTCCCATATTAGAAAAACAGACATGTTAACTTCATTGAAGACTTAAATTGTCCATAGTTGTGAGTGTAGCTGTGAATGTGTGTATGTCTATACGTGCCATGTGATTGGCTGGTGTCTGGTCCATGGTATATGGATGGATAATTTTATGAGGGTACTCCCTTCAACTCTCGTCATTAGCAGATCTCTGTTGTGTTCAAGTCTGGAGAATGGATGCGTGTCATGTTTCCTGTCTCCTGCAGGTTCGTGTTCGCCAAGCGCTCAGTGGGCAGCACCCACTCATCGCATGGCAACTTGTCTCAGACCTCCCTCACCTCCTGCGACATCCTCAGCGGCGATGAGGTGGACAGCCCGCTGCACCGCCGGCAGGGGATCGCCTCGCGCCGCTCCAACAGCAGCACCGATATCCCGGGTGAGCAGCTACAAAATGGCGGAGGAACAGCATCCCTTTCCCTGATTCACGGCACTCACGATATTCCTGTCCTCACAGGGTTGAGGGGCCAGGCCCCGCCGCTGCGAGCCTGGACCTCCGGCAGTCCGGGAAGCCAGGGTGGAATGTGCAGCGACTCGGAGAGTGCGGGGGGCAGCAGTGAGTCCAGGTCTATGGACTCCCCCTCTGCCAGTCCAGGTATGAAGAGAAAGAGGGTCAATAGAGCTGTGGCACCTAATCTCATTATACTTAATTGGTTTTGGAATTCATATTTATTGACAACAAATAATGTATCTGTTCATCTACTGTATGTCAGCGACATATGGTGACGCATGGTTCACAATGTTTTAAATGTGTCACACAGGCGACTTCAAGCGACGTCTGCCGAGAACTCCCTCCACCGGCACCATGTCTTCTGCTGACGACCTGGATGAGAGAGAACCCCCATCACCTTTGGATAATGGTATGACCTACTCAACCACAATTTGCTGGAAATTTTGGTAGTACTGCCTCCCTCACTTAGCATGCTCTTCGTTGGCTTCCAAAGAACCACTGTGGAACTAAAATTAGACACTAGCTCCAAATGCGCAATGATCCTCCAGAAGTTCCCAGTTGCAGGGTGGAAATGTGCTATAAGTGGCACAGAGTAAGCCTTACACTCAGGAACCTTGACAAATGAGTCACTCACCACTCACATCACATTCTTGGTGTTCTTTTGTTTCTCTCTGAGTCAAAAGTCTTTTTACTTCCTGTGATGGTCAGCTTTCAGAATTTTTTCTTCACCACTCATTCATTTTTCTAAGGCAGAGGTTTCATAAAGTTCAACTCCTAGTAATATCTTACATTTAAGCAAAGATTGTGCAATTCTCACTTGCTTCGTGGGCAGCCCATGCATCCATTGGGTAATTATAGTAATAATACACCTTTTTATCTTGAAAAATATATTTTTTCTTGGAAAAATATCACTTCGTCTTGGATTTTTTGCTGTTGTTACCGGTATATTTTTAAAAACTCCTCTGGGAAAATACAACTTTTATCTTGGGGCAAATCTCTAAATAAGATCTTTTTTTTATCTTGAAAAATAATAGTGTATTCACACAATCTTGAAAAGTACTGCTTATAACCTCATGAGATTACAGGTACTTTTTTTTTTTATCTTGAAAAGATACTTTTTATTTGAAAATAAACTGCCTTTTTTCAAACAGACTTTTCAAGAAAAAAATGAACCTTTTATTTTGAAAGAATACATGTTTTCATAGTATTAGGAGTTCTTCTTTTCAGTACAACATCATTCCTGTAATATGACATTTTACGTTGAACAATTAATTAACACACTTTTTAATGCCCTGAAAAAACGCAACTTTATTCTCATAATATTATGAGTCTTTAAAAATACAACTGTATTTTTGTATCCTTACTTCCCTTTACCATTTCGATAGAAAACTTGGATAGAAAATTTGTGATTATCCTTAGAAATTGCCTTGAAAAATGTACTTACCTAAAAAAAACTAAATGTTTCTAGAAAATGACAACTTAGTAATATTACAACTCTTGATGAAAATCAAAACATTTATCTTTTATATACAGTTTAATGTAGAAAAATATTTATTTTGAACATATTCCAGTAAAATACAATCTTGTATCTGGAAAAATTTATCTACAAAAAGCAACTTTGGAATCTATATAAATAACACTTTCTTGAAGAAAAAAATGCAACCCTTTTCTCATAATACTACACATTTTTGTTCTAAATAAAATAGAACCTTGCTCCTAGACAAAAAACTTTCTGTTCAAAAACTTAAAAAATAAAATAAAATTTGCATGAAAAAAAAAACTGATCGTGAATATTTAAAAATATATATATTTGGACTTTTTCATACATACTTTAGACTTTTACAAAAATGCAACCTTTTTTCTCAAATAACTCTGTTTCCTTCATAGTGCAGAGAGTTAAATACCCACTACTGTTGTGTTAAACAGCATATGCTTGGCAGTAATACGCCAAGCTTCATTGTGTGTGAGTGTGTTTTTTTTTTGTCTTCTGAGAGTCTTGTTATTTTTGGCCAGACTTCACTTCCTCTATCTGTTCTCACGCCACATCTTCAGAGTGAATATTCCTCTCCCGTTCTTTTCAGGTCTGGCCGAGATGGTAACGGAGACGGCTAGCTCTCCCGGACCCTTCCGCAACGCTCAGATGTCCAAAGCGGCACTAACGCACAAACTGAGGAAGCTCCGAGCGCCGTCCAAGTGCCGCGAGTGCGACAGCCTGGTGGTCTTCCACGGAGCCGAGTGTGAGGAGGTAACGTACAACTGTACGCTATCTTTATAAAATGACAGTGCCTCGTCTCAATTTTTTTTCCCTTCCCATCTTACAGTGTTCGCTGGCCTGCCACAAGAAGTGCCTGGAGACGCTGGCCATCCAGTGTGGCCACAAGAAGCTGCAGGGCAGACTGCAGCTCTTTGGCATCAACTTTACCCAGGCATCCAAAAATAGCGCCGACGGTATCCCCTTCATCATCAAGAAGTGCACCTCTGAGATCGAAAGCCGCGCTCTCAATATTAAAGTGAGCCATAACGATCCCTCAAGCCCGTAAATAATCTAGTGGAGCCTTCACTTCCTGTGATGGTCATCTTGTTGCTACATGTGTTGTAATGAGAAACACATATAACAGGTTCCATACTAACATTCTTTTTTTTTTACTAGAAGCACAGTATCTCCTAACTTAGTTTTAGAGGCACTGGCTGAAAACGGGTGCACACTAGTGTAAATTGACTTGCATTATGTTTTTCATAGGGTATTTACCGCGTGAATGGCGCCAAGTCGCGCGTGGAGAAACTTTGCCAGGCTTTCGAGAACGGCAAAGACCTGGTGGAGCTGTCAGAGCTGTCACCACACGATATCAGCAACGTGCTCAAGCTCTACCTGCGACAGGTGAGGGAGGCAACATCAACAAACGCCGTCGCTACAAGTAGTACATATATATATATGTATAGAGAGAGAGAGAGAGAGAGAGAGAGAGAGAGAGAGAGAGAGAGAGCACAGCCCAAATTCTAGCTCAAACTCCAAGGCAACAAAAAAAGGAAGTAGAGTTGGAAGTAGAACTGGAAGTCAAATGTAGAGTTAGAAGTCGCGAGTTAAAAAGTGTCAAACTCTGCAATGCGTCTTCTAGAAGAAAAAAAATACATTGTCTCATGACATAAGTTTTTATCTTGAAAAGAACTCCTTATTCTCAAATTTCAACTTTTTATCTGAAAAAATATTACATTTCATGAACTGACTTTATCTTGAAAACTATCGTGCACATTTCTAAAAATAATAATAATAAAAACCTTTTTTCTTGAGATTTAATACAACCTTTCATCATAAGATTCAAACTTTTTCCCCTATTACTTTCCTACAAGCTGCACTCACAGTATCTTCTTGGGGGGAAAAAAGCCTTATATTTGGAGAAGTAAATACAGGAAACCCTCATTTTCCTCCTTTGTTTGTCATATATAGTTCTGATTTCCGACTGATGCGTTCCAGCAACGTAATGTGGTTCCATGCAGTTTGCTCGAGCCACGTTTTGTTTTGTGCGCAGAGAGAACAAATGTTCTTCATTGTTCTGTTTTTCATTGTTCTGTGTGCGCAGTTACCTGAGCCGCTGATCCTGTACCGCTACTACAACGACTTAATTGGCCTGGCCAAAGAGTACCAACGCGTGGTGGTGGATGAGGCCCAGGAGGGCGAGACCAAGAAGCCCGGTGGGCCCAGCGTCCACCTCAACCGCTTGGTCCTCCGCATCAGGGATCTACTGCGTCAGCTGCCTGCCGCCAACTACCGCACTTTGCATTTCCTCATGGCGCACCTCAACAGGTACGCTGTCCTCAAATGTCGTGAAGACACGAGAATGTCACCTCAGCCCCAGCCCAACAATCTCACAAAATCAAGAGATGCTGTTCCACTCCAGTGCCGTAGGTGGCGGTAACACGCATTACAACGTATGGTCTATCTGCAACAAAATGTATGAAGCTGTTCCTTGAGTTTTATATTTGAAGACTTGGTTGTATAAAGCTGCTAGTAAGAATGAAAATACCGGTAGTCTCACACTTTTTATCATCTGGAAAAAGTCCAACTTCTTTGTTGTTCTTGTGCAGAGTGGCAGAGCAAGCGGAAGAGAACAAGATGACGGCGAGCAACCTGGGCATCATCTTTGGCCCCACGCTGGTGAAGCCGCGGCAGGTGGACGCCGAGGTGTCCCTGTCTTCGCTGGTGGACTACCCATACCAGGCCCTCATTGTGGAGCTTCTGGTCCGACACTTCCCGGTGGTCTTTGACTGCTCAGGCGGGTCGGACGCCGCCTCGGCCACTGCCTCGGGCAGCCTGATGTCACCCGCCCTCACCCCACAGGAGAAGCTGCAGCGCCTCAGCAGACATTCCGCCTCGCTGACAGACATTAAAGAGGTAAATAGCAGATTACGTGCAGGATGTATTTCGCTGGCATCAGGTAGAATCCTTGCATCTCCCAACACATCACTTTTTTTGGACGAAAAAAAAAGCGCCCTGTATTTTTTGATTGGTTTTCGGTCAGTAATTTGTACAAGCAATGTGGGGACAGACCAATTGTATAAATTTTTGGGAAAATATATTAAGAATGAATTGTGGTCATTGAAAGTTTCCGACTGACAAGGATTGATGAAATTAATAAAATTAAAAAATATATATATATATATATATATATATATATATATATATATATATATATATATATATATATATATATATCTTAAAGTGTAATTTTAAACTATTGAAAAAAGTCCAATAAGAATCTAATTGTTTAGACATAGAGAGAGAGAGATAATTTTTAGTATTATTTTTATCATATTTAAAATTATTACAGCACAATAATATTTTAAAGTTTTAAAAAATCATTAAATAAAATACAAAAAATAAATCCTAATGACAGACATTCAAAAATTTACGTTAACAAATTAAATATATTAAACAATAGTAAAAACTTATTATTAAAAAAAAAAAAAAGGATATAAACATTTCATTAAAATAAAAAACATACTTTTAACTGCTTTAAAATGCAAAAAAAATGATCACGCTTAATTAATTACTGCATTAAATGATTTACATTATTTTTAGAATTTAGATTTAAATTGAATAATACTATTTCATTGATTGATAATAAGCAATAAATTAATTTTTACTTCAAATGAAATACTACTTCATTTTGTTAGTAATTTAATTACATAATTTAAATTATTAATATTACAATTATATTGATTACAATCCTTATCCATCTGCTGGATTGCTTTCTGTATTTGCTGGCATGCTATATGTTAGCAATCTGTTATATGTTGCTAGAATTAATCTACAACAACGTATTCTCATTTTGTTTACTGTCATTCTTGGTGCAGAGTGCCAAAGTGTACAAACGGTTCTCCTCCGTGATCCCGTCCTCTCACATCCTGGATGAAGTCCAGGAGGTCCAGCCCGGAACCGACCGGATGGACACCTCGGACAGCGTCAACGGCGTCGTTGAGGGATCGAGCCTGCGGAGGTCTGGCCCGGCGTCAGACTGCACCGCTCCCGCCGTCTCCGCATCATCGTTGTCGTCGTCCACCCTGGCGTCAATGGTGCAGCTCCGAGCCAATCGCACCCGGCCGGTGGGCCGTCCCATCAGCATGCCTCTGGAACGCCTTCCTACGCCGGCGGAGCGCACCGACCCGCCGGCGGAAGTCATCACGGAGACGCCGGGAGCGGAAAAGGCGCCGGCTCGCGTTGGCTCATCTCGTGTCAGCGCCTACTACATCACGCCCTTCATCGACACCCGGGCCATGCAGCGGCGGACATGGGACAGGAAGTACAAACATTACGATGTCACGCCCAGGACCGCCATGATAATGGCTAAACTTCCCGCCGCCAACACCGCTTCCGCCATGGCCCCTGCCGGCACCGTCGGCACCGTGTTCCCCAACAACCCCTACGTCGTGTCCGTCAAACCCGCATGGACTTCAAAGCGGGACGAGTCGCCATCCAACTCAGCATTGACGCTCAGACCCCCGAGGACTTTGCAACCCCCGCCGGGAACCTTCTACAAGCCCCCCGTCAGCAGGGCCAGGACGCTCCCCGACTGGACCACCACCACGACCAGCACCGCCACCGTCACCACCACCGTTGCGTCCCCTAGCCCCCCGCCCGCCCGCCTCCAAACGCAGGACTCCACCGACAGCGCCATCGACCCCGGGGCGGCTTCCCTGTCGCCCCCACAGTCGCCGCCGCCCGCCAGCCCTGATGACCATGACGACCCCGGCGAGACCAAGGCCGTGTACCAAAGACTGCGACCTCGCCGGCTCCAGGAGCTAGAACACAGAGAGGCCCACTTTGTCTGACAATACAACACCATCAAAGTGTTCCAAGTGATCATTTTTTCCAAAATCCTCTGAACAAAAACCACTGAAACAGGAGCCAGCCTATCATTTTTCCTTTTTTGTTCATCCTGCAATGCACTTAAGGCAGATTTTATACAAAGCAGAACATTGAAGCTAAATGTTGTTGTTTTTGTTGTTACTCCTTTAAATGTTGTTACATTGTCTTCTACCAAAGAGCATCAAGGCCACACGGTAAATGGGAACAGCATGATTTTCCCGGCGGAATCCAATTTGTAATGTTTTGAGGGGGTGTAGGGTCTTTATTTTTTTAAGAAATTCATCCTTTTAGATGGTATCTCACTTGTGAACGTTGCAAATACTTGGTTTTTGTCAGGTTTCATAACAAGTGTCTGCAGACCTCTTCTGCAACCTTTTACGAACCCTGACAAAAAAAACAAAGTCGCAACATTTGCAATCATTCGCCACTCAGCGAGATACCACATTTAGTATTTTTAGGAAAAACATGGAGGGGAAATGCTTGTTTTATTTTTTTTGTTTCTTCAGAACAAATGTATAATTGTGAAAGTCACACTACGTTAGATTCTTCAGAAAAAAATAAATTCAGAAAAGTATAGTATGTTATAGACTGAGCCCCCACATACTTGCGGTTTGGCATTGCCCTTTTTTCCCCCAATACTTCAAAATATATATTATTTTGTTTTTTTACGGGATTCTCTGCTACAGAAGAGGATTTGTGCCAGTGGAGGGAGAAAATTTAAAAATTTGGCAGGATTCTCATTTTATTTTCAGAATTCTCACTTTAAAGTCACAATGGGCTGCTATATTTATTTTTTGTCAAAGTTTTTTTTCCCATTTTCCGTCCGTCCGTCCGTCTTCTTCCGCTTATCCGGGGTCGGGTCGCGGGGGCAGCAGCTTTAGCAGGGAAGCCCAGACTTCCCTCTCCCCAGCCACTTCAGCCAGCTCATCCGACGGGACCCCAAGGCGTTCCCAGGACAGCCGAGAGACATAGTCTCTCCAGCGTGTCCTGGGTCGTCCCCGGGGCCTCCTGCCGGTAGGACATGCCCGAAACACCTCCCCAGGGAGGCGTCCAGGAGGCATCCGAACCAGATGCCCGAGCCACCTCAACTGGTTCCTCTCAACGTGGAGGAGCAGCGACTCGACGCTGAGTCCCTCTCGGATGACCGAGCTTCTCACCCTATCTCTAAGGGAGAGCCCGGCTACCCTGCGGAGGAAACTCATTTCGGCCGCTTGTATCCGGGATCTTGTTCTTTCGGTCACGACCCACAGCTCGTGACCATAGGTGAGGGTAGGAACGTAGATCGACCGGTAAATCGAGAGCTTCGCCTTTCGGCTCAGCTCCTTCTTCACCACAACGGACCGATACAGCGTCCGCATCACTGCAGACGCTGCACCGATCCGCCTGTCGATCTCCCGCTCTAACCTACCCTCACTCGTGAACAAGACCCCAAGATACTTGAACTCCTCCACTTGGGGCAGGACCTCCTCCCCGACCCGGAGAGGGCACTCCACCCTTTTCCGACTGAGGACCATGGTCTCGGATTTGGAGGTGCTGATCCTCATCCCAACCGCTTCACACTCGGCTGCGAACCGCTCCAGCGAGAGCTGGAGGTCACGGCTTGAAGAAGCCAACAGCACCACATCATCTGCAAAAAGCAGAGATGCAATGCTGAGGCCACCAAACCGGACCCCCTCAACGCCTCGGCTACGCCTAGAAATTCTGTCCATAAAAGTTATGAACAGAATCGGTGACAAAGGGCAACCTTGGCGGAGTCCAACCCTCACCGGAAACAAATTCGACTTACTGCCGGCAATGCGGACCAGACTCTGACATCGGTCGTACAGGGACCGAATGGCCCGTATCAGGGGGCTCGGTAACCCATACTCCCGAAGCACCCCCCACAGAACTCCCCGAGGTACACGGTCAAACGCCTTCTCCAAGTCCACAAAGCACATGTGGACTGGTTGGGCGAATTCCCACGCACCCTCGAGGATCCTGCTGAGGGTGTAGAGCTGGTCCACTGTTCCACGGCCGGGACGAAAACCACACTGCTCCTCCTGGATCCGAGATTCGACCTCCCGACGGACCCTCCTCTCCAGCACCCCTGAATAGACCTTACCCGGGAGGCTGAGGAGTGTGATCCCTCTAAAGTTGGAACACACCCTCCGGTCCCCCTTCTTAAAAAGGGGAACCACCACCCCGGTCTGCCAATCCAGAGGCACCGTCCCCGATGTCCACGCGATGCTGCAGAGACGTGTCAACCACGACAGCCCCACAACATCCAGAGCCTTCAGGAACTCCGGGCGGATCTCATCCACCCCCGAGGCCCTGCCACCGAGAAGCTTTCCAACCACCTCGGCGACTTCGACCCCAGAGATAGGGGAGCCCACTTCAGAGTCCCCAGACCCTGCTTCCTCAAAGGAAGGCGTGTTGGTGGAATTGAGGAGGTCTTCGAAGTACTCTCCCCACCGGTTCACGACGTCCCGAGTCGAGGTCAACAGCACTCCGTCTCCACTATACACAGTGTTAACGGTGCACTGCTTTCCTCTCCTGAGACGCCGGATGGTGGACCAGAATTTCCTCGAAGCCGTCCGGAAGTCGTTTTCCATGGCCTCACCGAACTCCTCCCATGCCCGAGTTTTTGCCTCAGCGACCGCCAGAGCCGCATTCCGCTTGGCCAGCCGGTACCCGTCAGCAGCCTCCGGAGTCCCACAGGCCAAAAAGGCCCGATAGGACTCCTTCTTCAGCTTGACGGCATCCCTTACCGCTGGTGTCCACCAGCGGGTTCGAGGATTGCCGCCACGACAGGCACCAACCACCTTACGGCCACAGCTCCGATCGGCCGCCTCAACAATTGAAGCGCGGAACATGGTCCACTCGGACTCAATGTCCCCCGCCTCCCCCGGGACAATGGAGAAGCTCTGCCGGAGATGGGCGTTGAAACTCTTTCTGACAGGGGATTCTGCCAGACGTTCCCAGCAGACCCTCACAGTACGTTTGGGCCTGCCTGGTCGGACCGGCATCTTACCCCGCCATCGGAGCCAACACACCACCAGGTGGTGATCAGTTGACAGCTCCGCCCCTCTCTTAACCCGAGTGTCCAACACATACGGCCGCAAGTCCGATGACACGACTACAAAGTCGATCATCGAACTACGGCCTAGGGTGTCCTGGTGCCAGGTGCACATATGGACACTCTTGTGCTTGAACATGGTGTTCGTTATGGACAGTCCGTGGCGAGCACAGAAGTCCAGTAACAAAACACCACTCGGGTTTCGATCGGGGGGGCCATTCCTCCCAATCACGCCCCTCCAGGTCTCACTGTCATTACCCACGTGAGCGTTGAAGTCAGCCCATTTTCCCTCTCATATTCAGGCATGGTCTGCAGGAAAATGTTGTATATCCTTACCAGAGGTAATTGTAGAAGAGAGTACATTGTTGCATGAGGAGTTGTAAAGGAAGGGAAGGGTCAGAGGAGTTGGCTGCATAAATCCAAATATGTGGGCGGGGGGGGGGGGGGGGGGTGGGGGGTTGTCATTCTACTATTAATATCAAAACTGGAGTAAGTGTAATCACTATTAATGAAAGATTTTGAAGGATGTATTTGGTGGTAATTGGATTTTGGGTATGAAGCGAAGGCTTGACAAATGCATGAAATGAGTGCGTGATTTCAAAGTTAGTCACTTGTTAATATGACTTTTTATCTTGGTGGGGGGATGGGATTACTTCTTTTTTTTTGTCCAAAAACAGAACTTAATTCTTGTTGTTGAGCATTTTTTCTCGTATTAATTGGTCTTATTTCTTCTTGGAAAAAATTGAGCTTTTTAAATGTAAAAGGCATTCTCTCCACCCCTCCCCGCAGCAATAGTCCGACTTTTCTCTGTAGTTTTTTTATCTTGGAAAATGTAACTTTTTCACAATAGTCTATTTCTCAAAAAAGTAATTTTCTATTTTTATATTACAGCTTTTGTAACATTGTGACTTTTTCTTGAGAAAGAAAATCTAAATTATTCCCATAACTGTACAACTTTTGTTTTTTGGGGGGTATTTTTGTCATTTGTTTCTTTTCCGTGTGGCTCTGATACTCTACCATGATTGGTACCTCCTATTGTGGATATGTAAAACATATTTATCGATTGCTGTTTTTCTCTCCATTCTTCATACTGCATGTTTGTTGCGTCTGGTTGCCATGGCAACCTCACAGTTGACTTGCGGCATTTCTCGCCGCAGATTAAAAAAAAAAAGTTGTTTAATGGCAAATTTCTGGTTTATTACTGTTTGAACATTCTGAGAAATCTTGTGTTTATTATGCTGTCAGTGTGATGTTGCGTGACACTCCTGTCACCTAATTATCGGCGGCACCTTGGCGAGCCGCTCAGCTGAGTGACTCACCTCTTGATGTGTTCTATGTCATGCACATTCCCTTCTCGTTCACTTTTTTAGTGATCTCGAAAAATCCTCTTTCTCATTAGAGAAATATAGGACTGCAATCTTGTGATATTTTGGCCCTTTTTCATGAAAAAAACAAACATGTTCTCCTAATGTTGCGAATAATACCTTGAAAAATTAAGACAATGACAAGTTTTTATCTATAAGAAGTTACAAGTTGAAAATATAAAGTATTTTTAAAATGTTTCTGAAATATAAGAGATTCTCATACCATTTTTTTTAATCTTGAAAAAGACGGCTTGTTCTCGTCTTAACTTCTTATGTTAAAAAAAAATCATCTTGAAAAATGTCTGCTTTTATAACAAAAATACTTTGTCCAAAAAGTATCTCGTCCATGTTCAAACTTTTTGTTGAACTATATTGAAATGATTTATAGTGAACAAAATGACCTTTTTTGTAGTTTTTTTTTTGCCTTACAAAATAGCTATCTCAGACAATGCTTATCTTTAAAATAAACACTATCTTTTGTTATTTTGACATTAAAAAAAACAACTTTTTTACCATTACAGTAATATGTTTTTAATCTTGAAAGGAGATGTATTTTTCTTGTAATGTTATGTAATGTATTGTTTTGCAAATTTAAAAAGATTTCATTGATCAGTTTTTCTTTCATTATCTCATTTCCTCCCAAAAACGTATAAACACGTTCTCATTTAAATATTGCCATGGTACCAAAAAGGTATTTAGACGTTTTTTTTTAAATGTTTACTTTTATTTTTATGCTATACCATACCTTACAGAAGGCTTTGATGCAGCCTTTGAACTGAAGAGAACGCTTAAAGCAATGGTAGTTATTACAAAAACGGCCAGCAGGTGGCAGCACAGTATAAGTGATCAACCAGGGCCATGTTGCAAAAAGCTCTTAACCCCACCGTTTTCAACAGATTTGGGAATAATGATGAAACTTAGTTATATTCTAATACTAGTTGCTGCAAAATGGAAACAGATACAAAAATATATATTTTTTTCCTGATGAAAGAAGAGACTAATCTTTCTTTTGGTAGGTTATTATAGCAATAGAACACAATATTCTGTGGAACTTGCAAAATCCAGTAAAACAGCCGGGAGCGAAGGGGCTTGCTTCTGTGAAAATGGCTGGGACTGAATGAGTTTACAGGGGTACCAACAGTTTTGTCCACATGTGTTTGTCATAATATTTTTTTCTGAAATACTATGTCAAAAAGCAAGTTCTCAAATACTATTACAAAAAATCTATTTTAGAAAATAAAGTATTGCTCATATCTCGAAAAATAGAAAATTTTCTTCCTCATAATACGGCTTTTTAATATATTTTTTTCCATGTAATATTACAACTTTTTATATGGAAAATTCTTTGTTAAAAAAACAAACATGTTTGAACTTTTAATCAAAAATTAAAAAAAGACGCCACAAGAAAATAACATGTTTCAATGCAGCTAGAAGGAAAAAAAAGATTTTACCTTTGCTTTTTAAATGGGGAATTTTTGGTATGAGGGAATTGTGGAAATATGGGTCAAAAATGTAAAATTATGCAGAATGTTGAAAGGTTTTGCATGGGTGAAATTTACCAGATTGAATGGCAGTCGAATTGAATGAGCTGAATATTTAGAATTTTGAATAGGAACGATATGAGCCCTAACCCAAAACCATAACCTCCTCAATGAATGGGGAATTTGGGGATTAAAAACATGTAGAATTTGGGGGAAACAGGATGTTTGAAATGAGAAAAAGAATAGCCCGATAACGTATAAACTTTTGGAACATGTTGAAGTTGGAATGGTTGAGAAATGTAGAAGTAAATTGAAGGATGAAAAACATTTGCACTTGCGCTCTCTCCCTCCCCTCTCTTAGTTGGCCTTCAAAGTGGATGATGACTGTTGTCTTTTTTTCCCTTTTCTTTTTTTTTGTGCGGCGGTCCAGAGCTGAGCCGGGAGATTAGAGCAATCAGATTAGGAGTGTTGCTGTTTCTGTGGCCGTCACTGCTGAGCAAAGAGGCGTCCGTCCGTCCCTCTGTCCGACCGTCGTGCGTGTGTTCGCAGCATCGTATATACCTTGTTGCTGTAGCCTGGTGGTCTACATGCGGTGGACCTTGGACACGCTGCCCCCTCTCAGGTAAGATTCAAACACACAGTTTTATTTGGATTGTCACGTGTCATAGTGGAGAGTCAGGCTCTGTGTAAGAATGCGAAATACGGAGAATGGCGGTGCTACTGCTTATTTGGGTCCCTCTGGAAAAGAAAAACTGCGTGCAACATATGTGATTCACGTGTGTTGATATACACTTTTATTTGCTTTCAATGTTTGTGTAGTGGAATTCAGTCTCCTAATATTGTGATTTTTTTGTCTTGAGAAACAGTTATCACAACAACAAAAACAATTTTTGAGCTAAAAGAAATTCTTTATGATGAGAATTTGACATTTTTCGAGAAAGAAAAATATTACTTTACTCTTGAGTTTCCACACTTTTTTCTTGACAAAAAAGAACTTTCTTTTTAGAATTCCTAACTTTTTCCTTGCGAAGGTACAACTTCAAAATGGATGACTTTTTTAATGCAAAGGCCCCCACCGTTTGTTATACTCATGACATTCTGACTTATCACAAACTTTTTTTTTGTAGGCTAATTACAAATGACTCCAATCTAGATTTTTTTTCTTTAAAAAAATATGACTTCTCTTAGGTAATATTCTGACTTTATTTTTTAAATTTATTTTTAAAAAAATTCTAGAAAACAGTACAACTAAATTTTCATAAAATATTATTTTAAGGAAATATGATACTTTATACTTGTCCAACATTTTTTCATTGTCAAAATATACAACTTTCTAATTCTGCCCGAAAATAAACAACTCAATTCTCTTACAATTTCATGTATTACTACAACTTTCTCCCCAAAAAATGTTTTTTTTAATTCTAATAAAATGTTTCTAAATTTATGTTCTGCCAATATATGACCCTGGAACTGGTATTTTTTCCTTGTAAGGTGTGCCAGCATTTTTGCCTTCCAGCATCATCATTTTCATCCACACTTTTTTGACAGTTGCTCATTTTCTCCCACCTGCGCCCTCTGCATGACATCATAATCTTGTCCAAACAAATTACTCCTCATGTACCCTTGTCATCAGCGTTTTACCTGGCCGGGATTTACACGTTTTTATAACGTTGCATTCATGTTATTGTTCTGAGGTCTGCATTTAAACCTTCACTCACGCTACATCCACCATGTTGTGTTCGCTTGGCCAAAACCAAAACATCATTTCGTGTTGCTCTGTCCTGTAGTTGTCTCTCAATCACAACCGATTGGGCGGATGCAGAAGGCAGCCCGCCGCCACTGTAACTTCTCTCTGAGCAAACTCTCCGGCTTGATTGTGTGCTCGGAATATTAGAACGACTCGGAATATATTACGACAATTAAAGTACCATTTAGTATCTGGGAAAACATGATTTTCTAATCTGGGGCAAAATATCTTTTTTTTTAATTCAGAATGGAAAGTACGGCTTTTTTTAATCAAGAAAAAAATATGCACATAGAAAATCTAGCTTTTTCTTGTAACTTTGGGCTTTTATCTAGATTTTTTTCCACTTTCTTGACTAGAAAAAAACACAGCCTATCTAATAAATGAGCTTTTATCTAGAAACATTTTTGTCTTGTCTAGAAAAATATGACTTAGTAATACACACATTTTTAGCTATAAAAAAACACATTTGCCATACTTTTTTTTTCTAGAAAAAGAAGACTTTTATCGCAATATTATTACTGGTCATGTGGAAAAATTTAATAAAACTAGCTATCAAAATCTTACTCACAAATTACTTTTAGCAAGAAACATACACTTTTGTTAACTCATTTTTTTAAATTATCTAGAAAATACAACTTTGCAATAGTCTTTTTGAGAAAAGTACACCTTTCTTATTTAAAAGGCTTTTAAAATTAATTTGTAACTAGACAATTGTGGACTTTTTGTCATGTTTGAGGAAAGACTTTTCTTTATGTTAATATAACCCTTAATTTAGGAAGTACAACTTTTATTCTAGAAAAATCATTTTCCCTCGCCAATTACCTTTAACCTAAAATGATACGCGGTTCTCAATTTTTATTTATTTTTGTTTGTTTTTGTCTAGAAAAATATGACTTAGTAATATTCCAACCTGTAATTTCCTCATTATATAATGCAACATTTTATCAAGAAAATTACAACTCTATCTAGAAGAAATAAGTTAGTCATGCTGAATTCACAATTGCACCTTTCCTGTGTAGAAAAAAAATATAAAACATGCCAATAGTTTAAATTTAGAATAAATTAAACATTTATGAAGAAGAAATCTAAAAAACTACAACCTTGCAATCTAGAAAAATTATAAATTTATTTCTTGAAATAAAAAATACAACCTTGTAATGCCCCCCCAACCAAAAAATAAAACAATTATCTAGATAAAATACAACATTTTCTGGTAACGTTAAGACTTTTTTTCTCTCAGACAATACAACTTATTTTGCTAAAAAAAATTTGACCTGCACCGATATTTGGACATTAAAAAAAAGAAAATAATCTTTTTTTTTTCTTGGCAAATATGACTTGATTATATGTTCATGTTCTGTTGGGGTTCCTTGAACCACATTTGCTGACTTTAGCCAACACGGACTGCACGGATCACTAGAAGAACCATGTGATCTTTCCCAACCAATCAAACTCAGAAAGGCAACAATGGCAATGAAAAAGTGATTACATATTACAACAGAAACATTGACTATACGCCACATTATTACCACACTTGAATTTACGCGTGTCTGTAGGTGCTGCTGTTTTGGTTAGCAAATGGGCCCAGCACGTATTCAGTATCTCGACCTCATCTGGATGATAGCATATACAGTACTGTATGAATAAAAATAATCGTTTATTTCAGGTTTTGTGTGTCTTGTTTTGTTGATGTTTTACGACGAAAGGGAAGATTTTGGTCCGAGGCATTCAAAACGGAGCCTGCCAACTTGTTTCCTTAGGTTTTGCAAAGTCACATGACCCCATCTGAGGGGGAGCCATGAAGACGGGCTCTCAAATCCGCCTGTTGCTCTGGAAGAACTGGACCCTGCGGAAAAGGCAGAAGGTAACATCAAAAACGGTCCATGTTGAGCTCTTTAGCTCCTGTTTCAAAGTCTTTCTGATTCTAATGAGCTCGTTTGTTGCAGATTCGCTTCCTGGTGGAGCTCTTGTGGCCCGTGTTGCTGTTCATCGGTCTGGTGTGGCTGAGGAAGGCCAACCCGCTCTACCAGCAACATGAATGTAAGAGCATGCGACTGCAGATGGGGGGAGGCATTGATTCAATAGTTATAAACATTAGTGGTATAACGCGGGTTCTAAATGAAACGGTAAGTACTGTTTTAGAGAAAATGGGGAACAAAAACATGAATAACAATATTGCGGAGTTAGTCAAAGTCTCCTGGAGTGCTAAACAAGCATACATCAGCACTTACTTTAGGTGCTTTGGTAGGTGCTGTCGTTTTGGTTAGCAAATGAGTTTTTACATCAACAGATTACAATTGATCTGAGATATTAACTTGTTAAATATCCCTTTGCACAATTGTTTAAAAAACATTTTTTTTATGATCTTTGATGGTCTTTCGTTGGGTTTGCAAGATCATTTGACATGGTACTATCTTGGAATATTATTTCAAGGTTTTTTAGTTGGTTAATTAGGCTAGCATGTGAATGGACGTACAAATATACTTTCCTCTGATTGGTAGTTGACAATATCTCGGCATCTTTTGTGGCCATGTTGGGAATCCACCAAAGAACGAGGAGTGACATTAAGCGACAAGGGAACAGCTTTTGAGGGGAAACCGCCCCATTTTTTTTTTCTCATGGCAATTAAAAGCGAGTGTTAATTATTCAAGGCTGTATGGCATTCGCGGTTGGGCTTGGTCACTATCATCATGATGAATAGTGGGATCCACTGTACTGTTAAAAAATAAAAGTCTTGACATTTTGCCATATTCCAAAACTGTACATATAAAAAAATATAGCAATTTTTATCTATTTCAAATATCTTAATCTAGAAAAATGCTTCCTTTTTTTTAAAACTTTTTTTTAATATTATACCCTTTTCTCAAAATAAAAATACAACTTTGTATCTAGAAAAAAATAACATTTATCTAAAAAAATAAATAAATACACTTTTATGTAGAAATACTAAATGTTCTTAGTATGTTAATGTGAAGGTATTCAGGAAAAAAAAACTTCTGCTTTTTTCATCCCTGAAATATTTGGACTTTTTACCCACAAAAAAAAATGCATTCTTTTTTTCATGAAAAATATGACTTGAATCACTTGAATCAAATCATATTCTGTTGATGTGGTCTGGAATCACATTTAGTAAATTGAGCCAAAAATGATTCCACACGTCTCACCGGAAGAAGCATCGGATGGTTCCCAGCCAATTGGTGAAGAAAGGCATCAAAAGCAAAGCAAAAGTGATGAAATAAAACAACAGCAAGTTTACTTAGACAGTATATTAATACAACAAAACTCTACACTTGAATATGCTGGAGAAAAGAAACTGTAAAATTCCGACAACCAAAGACCATTAATTTGGAGTGAAAAAAGTCAGATTACATAGTTGATAAGGTGCTGCTGTTTCGGTTAGCTATATGGTTCAAAAGAGACATTAGCGTCTTACTTGGACTGAGGTAAACATGGACCACACGCCATTGCAGAGTGACAACATGTCATATGATGTGACACTGTTGTGCTAATCCTTGCTAGTTTAGCATAGCTATCTATGTCATTCTTCCCACATGCTGGTTCCAGGTCATTTCCCCAACAAGGCCATGCCGTCTGCGGGCGTCCTTCCTTGGATCCAGGGCATCTTCTGCAATGCCAACAACCCCTGCTTCAGACACCCCACCAGAGGAGAGTTTCCGGGGTTCGTCTCCAACTACAACAATTCAGTGTGAGTGACTGACTTCATTCTTAATTATCACTTTAGGCCAGGCTTGCCCAATCGTCTTTTCTTTGTTGTTGCTGCTTCAGATTGTCCCGCTTCTACACGGACATCTTGGAGATGTTCAGCGACGCGGAGGTGCACCAGCTGGGACGTCTGTGGCAGGAGGTGTCCACATTCTCCGACTTCATGGACACGCTACGCAACAATCCGGCCGTCATGTCAGGTACGATGGAGATCGGGTGACAGCTATCCACCCCATACACACCCTCAAACACTCAGATCCAAATCAAATCCCTCTCCTTCTTCTTTTTTTTTTTTTTTTTACAAAGTTACTGGTTTATAGTCCTATCAAGTGCATTGGAACAAAAACAGGAAGTAGAAACCTACCAAAATAAAACCACAGTTGGACTCAAATATGCTGCATTAGTCACAGAAGATCAAAAAATGTTGGTCAATACAGTACTAGCTCCAGCTAAAAGTCATAGTGAGTGAACAGAAACAGGAAGTAGAAAACAACCAAAATAAAAACATTAATAGCACAAACATATGGACTGAAATGCAGTACATTGGTTGGATAAAATCTAAATCAAAGTCGGTTACAGAGCGTTGGTCAATACTGGCTCTGGCTTTGAGTCCTATCAACGGCATGGGAACAAAAAGAGGAAGTATGAACCTACCAAAATAAAACCACGGACAATCACAAACACATGACACCGGTCAAAATCAAAGTTCTTTGTTCACAAAAAGTTGCTTAAAAATGGGTCTGGGTGAGACTCATCGATCACACAAGAACGTGGACAAGACAGGAAGTGGGAACTTTCTACAAACAAAAAACAAATAAATAAATAAAAGTACACAAAAATCAAACAAATGCACTCTAAAAACCGTTGGGTCAAAAGTAACCCAATTATGGATAAAAAAAAAATGGACCGACCCACTTTATTGGTCGAATTGACTGGATTTATTGGTTGTAATATACAAAATGACCCAATTTTTTGACCCAAGGAAAGGATCTTACCAATATTTATGAGTTCTTTTACACTAAAAGACCCATTTCTTAACATAGAATCGTGTCAAATAGACCCAAGTAGAAGATCGGTCTATTTTTCACCCAAGTGTGTTTAGAGTGTGGGCTCAAATGTGCAACACTACTACTATCATAAGATTAAAACGTTTTTGTTTTTGCTTTAAGTCTTGCCAAGGGAACACAGCAGGAAGTAGAATCCTACCAAAATAAAACCAGGAATAACATAAACAAATGTACAAAAATGCGCCCCACCAGTAAAAGAAGATTCCAATCAAAATCTTTTGTTTACAAAAAACGCTCCTGTTGAGAGTCGTATCAAGGGAACAAAAACAGGAACTCAAAATCTACCAAAATAAAAGCACAAATTGATGTACACAAATGCATGACATCAGTCACAGAAGATCCAAACAAAAATTTGGTTGGTACCTGCTCTGACGTAAAATCCTATCAAAGGAACAAAACAGGAAGTAGAACCAACAATAGCACAAATAGACATAAATTAATTTCAAAGTCCTTTTTTGACAGCTTCAAGGAAACAAACAATGATTAGAAATCAAAATAACGCGTGTCTCAGCGCAGTGCTCGTTGTTTTTGCGTTCAGGTCACGGTCTGAAGATCGAGGACATCCTGAAGGACGACGAGGTTCTGACAGCGTTCTTGCTGCGAGACGCCGAGCTCCCCGAATCTGTTGTCTACCAGCTGACCAACGCTCAGATACGAATAGAACAGGTGACTTGAGGCTTGGGTGTTGCTAATGCTATTGCTAATGCTAACCATTGGGTCGTAGCAGATATAATTTGCGGCGTATAATGATCAGATGAGAGGAATAAAGGTGACATTTAATTTTTTTAAATGTTATTTTATTTCTTCTTTATTTGATTTGATATATTTTTCATGTTTATTTTGTTTGTCGGCAGTTTGCGTCAGGCATCCCGGACCTCCAGCTGAAGGACATCGCGTGCAGCCAGGCGCTGCTGGAGCGCTTCATCATCTTCCCGAGCCGCCGCGGCCTCCACGGCGTGCGCAACGCCATGTGCGCCCTCAGCCAGCCGCGGCTGCAGAAGATCGAGGACGCGCTCTACGCCAACGTGGACTTCTTCAAGATCTTCCGACTGGTGAGAGTCGCGTCGTGCGCGTCGTGCGCGTCGTGCGCGTCCCCATTTAGTGTACCTCATAAAGTGGGTAGAAGTGCTCAGCGGGTGACTCAGGCTTTATCCGTCTTGCCCCTGTTTCCTTAATGGGCTTACACTGGGCCCCGCCCACACGCGCTAAGGCGTGACCCGCGACGTCCTGTCTTGGCTGACAGATTAACGTAGTTGTACACCATGCTCAGAATCGAATCCTTTTTTGCTTTTGAAATGATTGCTACTTCACTAAACAAAACATAGCAATAAAGGAAATAACAAGCTTGTCATATAAACTTCTGAGCATGACTCCACTCTACATATTTTCCTAATCAAATTGAAGGTCAGCTTTTACAGAGAATTATGAAGCACGCTGACCCCGGCGCGCCTCGTTACAACTTTCCTCCTCCAACAATCCCTCGTCAGCCTCACTTCCCCTTCCTCCTCCTACCACCCCCGCCCCCGATTTGTTTGTAAGGAATGCGCCAGGCCCAGGAAGGACGTTACGTGTTTGTCTCGGCGCTTTCCCAACATCACCTCGGCCCGCTTCCCTTGAACAAAATAGTTGATGAATCAACATATCCTCTCCCTTCAGTTGCCGCGCGTCATGGACAGCGCCTCCGACGGGGTGGACCTGAGGCGGTGGGGTCGCGTCCTCAGGGCGACATCAGAGAAGATCCGAGAGGTGAGGTATCCCACAATGCACCGCTGTGGCTTCCTTTAAGATCCCACCGCGCCCAATCCAATCATCCACCCACTCCTGAGGTCCTGCAGGCTATTTTTAGCCTCTTCACTCCTCCTGTATCATTAGGGTCAATGTGGTCCTTTTATTACCTCCGCCAAGGAGCGCATGCCTTTGCTTGCTTGCATCGCAATGTCTACAGTTTTTGAGATGGTAAACCGGATTTATTTCCCTTCAAAGTCAGTTTTAAGCTCAGGATAATTTGGTTTTGGTGTTTATTTCATATATAATATTAAATTGTTTTATATGCGAGAGGCTGTATTTTAACTCGATCTGAACTTGGTTACAAATTCATTTAAATAATAATTGTAAATAATTTTATAACAAATCATTATTGCTTTTCATGATACATACAAAATAGAAGCACTAATAGTTGTGTTATGTCTTTTATTATGTAGCTTTACGTGCTTAGTTTTTTCAAAGTTCATAATGTGCCCCTCTTTCAAGGGGCGGACCTTGTTGTGACTGGGGCAATTGTCCTTTTAGGGATCAATAAACTAATCTTGAATCTGAAAATAAAAAATATTTTTACATTAAGAGTAATACCCTCTTTGAGAGTGTCAAATCAAAAAGGTTTACCGATAATGACATTTTTGACTGCATTTCATGTTATCACATTGTGGATCATTCCAAGCAATTCCGTGTGTGTGCGTGTGTGATTCAGCACGTTCACCGTGCGTCCCAAGGGAGGGGTGGACATTGGAGGGGGTAGAGTTGGAGGAGGTGGGAGTGGCAGGAGTCATCATCATCCTCATCACCTTAGGCCAGATGAGTGAGAAAGAATTGTGAGTGGGTGGGATAACATTCCACGGAGATGACACATCCTGCTCAGTGGGACCTGCACGTTGCCATGGTGACAGACAGGCCAGCTTTAACGCTTCCTGCCTGACTTCACGTATTCTTCGGAATGAGCGGGTGACATCATCAAAACGGGAAAAAGAGCAATGTAATCAAATATCTGAAAATAAATGAGAAAAACATTACAAAATAATACATTTAAGTTTGAAAAAACAAACAAAATATCATAAAAAAATATTACAAAATCATTTTGAGGAACTATAGACAAAGGTTTGGAGACTAAGTACGATTTGGGTGGTCATAACAATTTACTAGCCAATTTGGCGAATGCATCATGCAATACCAGCCAAATTGGCTAGTACATTTTTATGACCACCCACCAAAATAAATTTTAGCCCACATTTGGCGGGTTGGCCGGTGGTAATTTACAGCCCTGCATATACCATGTATACCACAAATACTGTATAGAAATACCACATTGATACATAAAGGTGTGCTAAATGTTTTACTATTTTTTGCATTAAACATCAAATTATTTTTATATTTGGGTCTATTTTTAGTTGTTTTAATTGCTTTTCTTAATTTAAATCATTTTTACAATTATTATTGCATATACAGTACTGTATTTTTAATTTAGTTTGCCTATTATGAATTGTTTTTATTTATAATATTCATAATATTTAACTAAACCAAACTATATACGTTTTATTCATCGTTTCCACTCCCATCAGTTGATGCAGCGTGACAACTCCGGGGCGCTCATCAAAGCAGTCACTTCTCTTTTCCGAGCTGGCGGCCCTGCCTCTTTCTCAGAGCTGACGGCGTCCATGTCCAGCCTCTTCTGCGGATACCCGGAGGGCGGCGGCGCGCGCGTGCTTTCCTTCAACTGGTATGAGGACAACAACTACAAGGTGTTCCTGGGTGTCAACGGCAGCCGCACCCGCGACACATACGTGTATGACCATACGACCAGTGAGTTCAGCTTCCCAACAAAATATCTGACAAACATTGTTATTTATTCACTTTAACATATAAGTCACCTATGTGGAACAATTAAACTATAACTAACTAACTAACTAACTAACTAACTAACTAACTAACTAACTAACTAACTAACTAACTAACTAACTAACTAACGTACTGCTTACCTACTTACCTAACTGACTACCTGACTGCATAGCAAAATACACATGTAACTAGCTAACTTAAAAGTAACTTTCCTATGTATTCTGTAGGTTTGTACCATACCAAGATTAACTATATCGGTTTAAGTCGTGTACTAACTGGGTAGATATCTAACTAACCAATAATTGAACTATCTATATGGCTAATTAAGTAGCTAGTTCTAACTAACTAACTAACTAACTAACTAACTAACTAACTAACTAAATAAACTAACAAATAAATAAATAACTATTTTGCTGCTTACCCACTTACATAACTGACTGCATATTAAAATACACATGTAACTAGCTAACTTAAAACTAACTTTCCTATGTATACTATAGATTTGTACCATACCCACCAGATTAACAATATTGGTTTAAGTCATGTACTAACTGGGTAGATACCTAACTAACCAATAATTCTATATATAAAATCTATATGGCTAGTTAAGTAACTAGATCTGACTAACTAACTAACTAACTAACTAACTAACTAACTAACTAACTAACTAACTAACTAACTAACTAACTAACTAACTAACATCTATTTTGCTACTTGCTGCCTGCCTGTCTGTACCTATTGACCTTTTGCACGTGACGTCACAGCCCTCATGGGAACGCCCCCTCTGGGACGCTAGAAGGCAAAAGAGCCACTTGCCTGTATTATAACCATTGAATCTCATACAGTGCAAAGTCCTTTATCTAATCGATGATCTTATAAAATGGTCATATCTTGCTTTGCGGTCAGTTGTACAGACAGACAAAGGAGTAAACCAAATGTTGCTTTTTATCGCATACCTACTAATGAAGACAAAAGACATTGATTGATGGCAGCAATCAACAGAAAGGACTGGCAGCCCACAAAGTATTCACGGATTTGCAGTGATAATTTTTTGCTAGGTTAGTAGATAAATGTTGTAATTAGTAGATAAATGTTCATACATTTTATTAGTAAATGTACACTCTAACAAAGATTGTAACAGAGGTGTCGAATTGCGTGTTTCAAATCACATTAACGAGCCAGATAGTTAGCGTCTACGCCAACTGCACAAACACACAGCTTAGTTTTAAAATGTACCTTCTTCAAAACTATTAAGTGCATTTGACTGTTTAATAATGTGGGATTTTGTCTTTGTGCTTGGAGTTTTTCACTCTGGAGCCGGAGTCAGATTCATGAAATGACTGCATAGCTTGCCACTGCGATAGTCATTTGTTCCATTCTAGTAACATAACATCATCGCAGCGTTTTAATATAGAACGGACTATGTAAAAATAAGTCAGTTAGCATGATAAAACAAGGTTTACCTTTGCATTACGAGGTATATTGTCACCCAGTGTGAGCGTAAGCTTTTAAATCAGCCCTGGAGTAAGGAGGAGAGACGGCATTGACTACATAATGGTATAGGTCGTGAATTCCGGCAAAGTCAGCGATTTGATTAACTTGGTGAAAACAGCAGGCAACAGAAGGTAAGGGGGGTTTTCAAACTAGCGATCTCCAACTTAAGTAAATATCACGCTCTATGAGTCCCGACTAAATGCGCAACTTCAACTGACAGGTGAATTTTGGTTGAAGTAGTAGATTCCATGGCTCTATGGGCAATAATAACTTTTTTAATTCGTAAAATAACAGTCGCTCCGGGTCACGTCCACTTCCATTCAACGATCATTTCCTTCCACCATCCGTCAATGCAAATGGTCACATACGTATGAAACTATTTCTACTACCTACCCACCATTGTCTTCCTAAATTCAGTCTAGGAACAAACATATCTTCCTAAATTCAAATTGAATTCAAACTCTGACAAATTCAGCTAATAACCCAAAATACTGCCTACATTCAAATGAAGACCCAACCTCTATTCCTAAATTCAATTTCAGACCTAAAATCTTTACCTAAATTCAATTAACTCACAGATTGATTGATTTTGACTTGTCCTCCGCCATTACATTGAATTGTATCTTTGATGTTTGCAGCTGCCTTCTGCAACAGCCTGATGCAGACACTGGAATCTAACCCGGTCACCAAAGTGGTTTGGAATTCTATCAAGCCCCTGCTGATGGGAAAGATCCTATACACTCCTGACTCCCCTGCCGTCCGCAAGATATTAAAAAGCGTAAGGAAGGCCCGCCGCCAGCCTGACCCACCTGACACCCCTTCCCTCTGACTCTTTAATCATGCTCACTGTTTGTTTTGTGTGTGTGTGTGTGTGTGTGCGTGCGTGTGTGTGGGTGTGCGTGTGTGCGTGCGTCAGGCCAACACCACCTTTGAGGAGCTGGAGAGGCTGCACAATTTTGGCAAGATTTGGGAAGAGGTGGGGCCTCAGCTGTGGGCTTTTTTCCACGACAGCGTGCAGATGAGCATGATCAGAGTAAGACTTGAAAACAAGGATTTCAAATATTACTCACCCATGAACATACTCAACATCTGAATTCCAACTCAATAATTCTTCATTGACCCATAGGGCATTTAAAATTGAGGCCTATGAACTGTGCCTAGCAACAAGTGAACAAATGAACAAACTAACTAGCTAAGTAGCTACTTACCTACCTACCTTATTAACTATCTAAGTAAATAAGTAAGGAACTCTCGGTCTAGCCACCTAAACTATCTGGCTAATTCAATTCAAACACTTGCTCTGTTCTTGATTCTAAAGTGCGCTGGTCACTAAGTCAGGAAATATATCGCTAGCTACCAGGATAACTAACTAACTAAACAACCAACTATCTAACTTTATCACTAAATAAGCAACCTGCTTGCATCCTTTGCTTTTACCGAGGTATGCTTCATATATTTGTACATGTGATGGCCACAGGACACACTGGCAAACCCCACTGTGATGAACTTTGTGGACAAGAGCCTGGAGGATGCCAACGTGACCACCAGAGACATTCTCAATTTCCTTTACGGTGGCCCGGAGGAACGGCGAGAGGAAGGAATGCCAAGCTTCGACTGGAGGAATATTTTCAACGTCACTGACCAAATCATACGCACCATCAACCAGTATGCTGAGGTGAGAACAACAAGAACTATCTGTCTGTCTGTCTGTCCATCCATCTTGAGCTCAAGCAACCAAGCCAAATAACTTGACAACCTAAATAACGAATAAGGTAACAATAAACAAATGTTTGTTTGTTTGTTTTATGTTAAAAAAACGTCAAAAGGTAACATCTAAAAAAACGAATAAACTAAAACTTTTTTAAAATAAAACACAAAGCCTAACACTAAACCTAAATAACTAATTAGCTAAGTAAATAAGTAACTCTCTGTCTAGCTACCTAACCTGGGTAGCTAGATAGCTAAGTCAGGAAGTAAATTGCTAGCTACTAGCCCAAGTAAATCTCTAGCTAGCTACTGTAGGCTATCTACCAAACTATCAAGCCAAGGAACTAATCTCCCGCCAGGGGAGGGTGAAGGCTGGAGGGTATCCTGCTGTCACGAGCTGTCACACGTTAACATGAATAAAAGCGGGACAAATGGTTGCATCCATCCTCTACACAAACAAATGTGAATGTGTCACATTTATTCAGCCAATTAGACATAGCTGTCGGCCACCATTGTACCGCTACAGGGCACACCCGCCCTCTGTCAAGTGGTGGAACATATGTATCCATTAGGCGCTTTCATCCTGTCACATTTGGATGGTACAGGATTTTTCTCATCTACAGTCATCTGAATGGTCACATTGGACACACTGTGGAATAGGATCGTGGTTCATTGCATGTCTTGGGAATTTCACTGGCTGTTACATGTGTGTGTGAAGTGCAAGGGGCTGTTTGATAAATAGCTAATCATTTTTCCATTAGTAATAATTATTGTAACTGTTCTGGGGTAAATGTTAAATATGGTATAATGCAACTAAAATAAAATATATAGCTAGTATTTTTAAATATTGTTGTATTGTTTTGTAGACTACTTGGCTTCTGTAGATTTAACTACAGGTAACTAGCAACTAACTAAGTGAGCTAGTTTGCAAGTTAACTCACAAAATAAATAGCTGGTTTGCTTGTTAGATATCTATTTTTTTTTTAAATAACTAGCAAAGTCAGCAACTAGCTAACTACCTAGGTAAGTAATAAGGTAATTAGCCTAAATAACTTAATAAAAAGCTAACCAAAGTAGTATGTAGATAGGTAGTAGATTGGTAGCTCAGAAGGTAACTAACGAACTAATAGGCAGGAAATTGATAGCTTTCAAACTTTGTTTAGTCAACAACTTTTGAACTTCTTGCCCAACTAACTAACTAACTAACTAACTAACTAACTAACTAACTAACTAACTAACTAACTAACAAGAAAGTCACTAATGTTACTAGCTAATAAAGTATTTAAGTTTGTAACTAGCTGTCTAACCACTAAACAAAGTAATTAACTAAATTAATTAATTAGGTTATTTATTGAATTTTGCATTTCACAATTTAATGAATTCAGATTTTTGTCAATTCAGCACAGCCAACAAACCTTACTGAAACATCACAACAACACTTGTCGAGTTCATTCTTGATTTGAAGTCTTACGAAATTTGCTGAGGTCACAGTGCTGATGAGGGTTTGAACTGACAAGTCTTGGACTGTTCCATTGACCATGACGGTTTGGTGCAGTAGGACCCACTCATTTTTCATCATCTACAGCAACCCAAACCGCATCATATGACTCGGCACCATTATCTAGGCTTGCTGTCAACCTTGTCTTTCGTGACTGTAGTGCATCAACCTGGACAAGTTTGTGGCCTACACGGACGAGTCGCAAATGATTCACCAGGCCTTGTACCTGCTGGAGGAGAACAAGTTCTGGGCTGGCGTGGTCTTCGCCGACATGTATCCCTGGACCACGAGTGTCCCGCTGCACGTCAAGTACAAGATCCGAATGGATATAGACGCTGTGGAGCGCACCAACAAGGTCAAAGACAGGTTAGTGGGGATAACATCAGCACAGTCTGAATGGAAGGTGTGGTTTTCTGTTGCTACTGTGACATCCTTGCCTTACGGATTGCGATCTTGTCTTTGATCTCTCGAAAATGTCTGATATTTTGGAACTGTTGAGTTTTCTGACTGAGAAAACTAATATCTCGCCTTTCTGACCAATCCTGACATTTTGTTTGGTGTGAATGCTTACACCAACGGCACTTCCATTTAGTGTGACAGAAATGAACTCAAAGAAAAGTCAAAGGAAGAAAAAAAAAGGGAAATATCTTATTGTACTTAAGTAAGTTACTGGCTAGCTATGTAACTTACAGACTAACGACTGTAAGTAACTACGCTAGCATGCTTGCTTGCTACTGACTATATATCTAGTCAGCTACATAACTAGTAAGGTAACTTGCTTGCTGTCTAAGTCATTATATGTGTGACTAGCTAGCTAACTACAGTAAGTTTAGATATATGCTAGATAACAAAAATTATGGCTCAATAAGTAACTAGTAACTGTAAAGATGAATCCAACACCAAACAAACTAATCAACCAGCCAACAAACACACCACAGCCAAAGAGCTGATAAAAGTTTGCAGTAGCTAGTGTTCTCCCTATGTCTACAGGTATTGGGACCCAGGCCCTAGGGCGGACTCCGTGGAGGACCAGAGGTACATCTGGGGGGGGTTTGCCTACCTGCTGGACATGATCGAACACGGCATCATTAAAGTTCACACGGGCCACGATTGGCCACTCGGGGTCTACGTGCAGCAGATGCCCTACCCCTGCTACGTGGATGACCTGTGAGTCTGCACTGCTAGTTTGATATCTAGAGAGAACATAGTTAACTAAGTTAAGCTACCTAGCTAAGCAAGTAAGTAACTAGTTAGCTAGCTAGCGACCATACTAAATAGGTAGGTAACTAGTAAGCTATCTATCCAAGAGACCTATCTAGTAGTCATTAGTTAACTAGCTAAGTAGCTAAGTTGGTAACTAACTACCTAAATACCATAACGATCTAATTACCCAAGAAAGGAAGGAATTAAGTAATTGCCTGCCTACCTACCTACCTGACTAACTAACTAACTAACTAACTAAGTCAGTAATCAAGTAAGTGAACTAGTAGCACGCAAACTAAGTAAGTGAGTAGATAGTTAATTAGCTGTCTTTTTTACGAGAGTATTGTTAACAAAGCGTAACCTTTCCCTGGCTGGCCATCAGCTTCATGATCACGCTGAACCGCTGCTTCCCGATGTTCATGGTGCTGGCGTGGATCTACTCAGTGTCCATGACAGTGAAGAGCATTGTGTTGGAGAAGGAGCTGCGCCTCAAGGAGACCCTCAAGGCCATGGGCGTGGCCAACGGCGTCCTCTGGTGCACCTGGTTCATCGACAGTTTTGTCACCATGGCGGCCAGCACAGTGCTGCTCACCTCCATCATTGTGGTAAGTCAACAAACAAATTAAAAACTATTAAGCACTAGAAAGTAACTCGCTAGCTGCCTAACAAATTAAGTAACTCACTAACTACAGAATTACCAATCATAATTTTAAAACTAAGTTAGATAGCTAACTAAGTAACTATATAGCTACCTATCTAACTAGCTAACTAACGTTATAACTAACAAGACTGCTAAGAAAGTAGGTAAAACATGTACCTGCGTGTCTACCAGCCTGCCAGCCTACCTACCTCACAAACACTAATTCACTAACCACGATAGCTAAGAGCGTAAAGACGTAGGTAGCAACCTTGCTAAATAACTAATACCATAATGACCCATTTCCAGGGTGGCAAGGTGCTGAACTACAGCGACCCGTTGCTGGTGTACCTCTTCCTGCTGACATTCACAGTGGCCACCATCATGCAGTGCTTCCTCATGAGCATCTTTTTTAGCAAGGCTAACCTGGCAGCAGCGTGCAGTGGTGTGCTCTACTTTACCCTCTACCTGCCCCACGTACTTTGCTTCGCCTGGCAGGACCGCCTCACCACCACCATGAAAATGGCCGCTGTACGTAGACCAAAAAACACATTTTGAGAGAGGTCACGTGATGATGTCGCCCATTGTCTCTCCAGAGCTTGCTGTCTCAGGTGGCGTTTGGCTTCGGGACTGAATACCTGTCACGCTACGAGGAGCAGGGCATAGGCCTGCAGTGGGACAACATCCGGACCAGTCCGCTGGAGAAGGACACCTACTCCTTCCTCACCTCAATCCTTATGATGACGCTGGACGCCGCACTCTATGGCGTCCTGGCCTGGTACCTGGACAACGTCTTTCCAGGTGAGGCCTTGGCACCGAGGTACTTTTAAAATGGCTTCTTTTCTCATAACTTTATCCCCTTGTTGGGAGCTTTGCAATCATGTGTACCTTAGTATCAAACCTCAAATCCTTTTTTGACTAGCTAAGTAAGTAACTACTTACCTAGCTACCTCAGTAATTAAGTAAGTAGGTAAATAAGTAAGTGGCAAGCAACATACAGTAACTACTGTAAGTAGGTAACTAGCTAACTAGTTAAGTAAATAAGTATGTTGTTAACTAGAAAATTACTTGACTAAGTAGGTAACTAACCAGCCACATAAGTACATCATTAGATCAACTGCCAGCTCCATACTTTGATAAGTAAGTAAATCGCACCAACTGCAGTACGTACCAAAGTATGTAACTAGCTTGCTAGCAAGCTACTAAACTAGCTAAGTAAGCAAATTGCAATTAGCTGCCTAGCTAACCAAGTAAGTAATTAACTAGCTAACTAAGTAACAAGCTACCTAGAAAGTAACTCGCTACCTAACTCAATCAATTAATCACTCCAAGTTAATTGCCAATTAAGCAAGTAACTCACTAGCTGCCTAAGTAAAAAAGTATGTAACTAAGTAATAAGCAAGTAACCTAATTAAGTAACTGATTAGCTAAGTACATAAATGAAAATGGCCCACTTACATAACTAAGTAAGTAGGTAGATTAAAAACTAATAAGTAACTATCTGTCTTGGTATGAGTAAATAGCTAGCTACTGTACATATAGTTATTACAGTACCTACATAAATTAGCTAAGTTTCTAGCAAACCAGATAACTAGCTAGTAAATTCTCACGGCCGGCTCTCTGCAGGTCAGTATGGCATTGGTCGGCCATTCTACTTCCCCTTGCAGCCGTCCTACTGGCACAAACCTTCATCTCCAGCTGCTGCCACGGATGACGCAGGTATTACCAACTCACAAGTGCACAAAATGAATGTTAATGAGAAGATATTATGTACAAGTGACTTTTTGTTGTTTGTATGCAAAAGCTAAAGTACCTGCCTACCCATCAAATGTGAAATGAATCAACCAAGTAATTTTTTTGTTTGCTGTCTATTTCAAAAACTGATGTGAAGTGCTGCCGCAAGAAAAGTAATTCATGCTTTTACTCTCTTTATGGGTGCTCGCGTGAGCAGCTTCACGGTTCGCACTGTAGTGCAGTGTTTTGCATAAAAAAACAAAAAAAAAAACATGAATAAATAAACATCACAGACGACACAATACGGCCAGTGAAGAGAGAAAAAAAAAGTTTGGCAGGATTCTGACTTTATTCTCAGAATTAACACATTAAAGTCAGAATTCTGACTTTATTCTCAGAATTCTGACTTTATTCTCAGAATTCTGACTTTAAAGTGAGAATTCTGAGAATAAAGTCAGAATCCTGCCAAACTTTCTTTTTTCTCTCTTCACTGGCCCTAATCCTCCTCCGTAACACCAAGATCCCCGGAAATTGTTTAAATTGTTAAATAATTGTTTCTTTCACAGTTACTCCTGAAGCGGACAAGGCAGAGAAGGACCCCGAAAGTGGCGGCTCACCTGCCGAGACCTGCAATGGCTCAGCCAGTAGGAAAACCTGCAAGCACCAAAACAAACGGGAGCGCCTGGAGCAGGAGAAAGAGTGGCTGCGGCTGCAGGAAGAGGAGGAGGAGGAGGAAAAGGCCCCTGGGGGGACAGAAGGTGAGGAAGTGCAGAGAAAACGCTAAGGACACCATCTAGTGGACATGCGAGGTGTTACATGTCAGATACAACAAGCGCTACACTTGCATAGAATGAGCATTAGTTTAGATCCAAATGAAATATCTGTAATGTCTGTTATATGATATTAATTCTTCAAGTATATTATTAATAATAACATAATGAGCTATTCGGTTTTTAACATGATTCTGGTGCACAAGAGGGACTAAAATATAAGAAACTGTAACTTCTTCTGTGCTCGAGTTTCCCCTCTACAGATCCCAAATAAATCAAATTAAAAAGTTCATTTTTGATTGCACACTTCACATGACTTTTTTTGTATTGGATGTAAAAAAAAAAGAGGCAATTTTAATAATACTATTTTTTGAAGATTAAGTTGCAATTTGACAAAGATCTCATTGCTTTGTTCTGGCAGGCTTGCTTTTGTTCGAGCCTGATCCAGTGAGTCTGGAGTTGGGGGTACGCATCCAGGAGCTGGTCAAGGTGTTCCCGGGAGGCTCTCGTCCCGCCGTCGACCGCCTCAGTCTCAACTTCTATGAGAGTCAAATCACCTCCTTCCTGGGACACAATGGCGCTGGGAAGACTACCACCATGTAAGTTGACAACATGCGTACTTTTTATTATTGTTGCTTGTTGTTTCATTCAGGAGTGATTTCTTTCTTTCTTCTGTCTAGGTCCATCCTTACCGGGCTCTTCCCGCCCACATCCGGCTCCGCTTACATCTATGGAAGAGACATCCGCACCGACATGGACATGGTGCGGTCCTCCTTGGGGATGTGTCCTCAATACAACATCCTCTTCAATCAGTGAGTACCTCTTGCGCCACTTTTAAGCAGAACACGTGCCCACAAGACATTTTTTGGGGTATACCCAAGTGCATCCATTACATACAATACAAGATGCTCACTTAAAAATACATAATAAATAAATGAATTACTTTTGACAGTACTTAAACTTGAGTTTAAAAAATGTAAATATTCAAATTTTTAAAACTGTTTTGCATTGAACTCTATATTTTGTAAATATTAATGCATTCAAAATACCAGTGGTTAAAAATGCTTATATTATACTTGCAACCAATAGTTAAAAATAAAAAATAAACACAATTAGGCCTACATTACATTAATAATATAAAATTCTTTTAACATTAAATCAATAAAAAATATTGTAAAATAATCTGTTTGGAATGTCTTACAATGGCTCCCAGTATATTTAAACTGAAAAAAAGAAGAAGACCAAAATGACATTTAAAACAGTAATTATATAAACCCAGTTTGGACTAGTAATTTGGAAAAATCTGAAAACATTACATGAAAGGTGAAATAAAATAAAAAAATCTATACATTTTAATTGAAAGAGTTTTAAAAAGACAGTTTTGATTGTATTCAGTCTCATTATAATTTTATCAGAAATTGAAATAAAAATGCCCAATTTTGAACAAAAAAGAAGATTAATTCAAAGCATTAATAAAAAATAATATGAATTGAGAATGAAATAGAGCTGTCAAACGATAATTTCTTTTAAATCAGATTAATCACATTTTAGGATTTTGATTAATCACAATTAATTGCTTAATTAAAAAGGCTTTTAATCAACATTTTTTTGCCCGCCAAATTTAAAGAGCACCTGTTATGTGTTAATTCTTTCAACATTTAATGTTATGAGGACGTCTTCAACATTTTTTGCTCCACTGTACACGCTCATCCTCCTCTTTTTCTCATCAGTTGATTACTCGCATCATTTAAAATAGAAAAAAAATTACCCCGATAGTTTGACATGAACAAATATTCAAAATGTCATACGCAAACATTTATTTAAATGCTTTACTGTAATACATGTAGTTATTAGTTTAATGATCAAAACAAAACCTGTGCTAACTTCAGCGTAACAATCCGCTGTAATAATCTGCGGTCGAAATTAATAGTGTGATTAATCTGCGTTAATACATGAACAATGCGATAATTTTTTGTGATTAATTAGTTAGTTAACGCTTTAACTTTGCCAGCCCTAGACCGTCTTTGAGTATCTGATTCGATAGAAAAGCGCCATATAAATCCAATGCATTATTATTATTATTTTTATTATTATTAGCTCTAGAATAAAATTTATACATACTGGCACACCTATGTATATGAAATATATATTTAAACATAATTGCAAAAATAAATCAATTTTTTGAGCGTTGTGATGGTTCTGAAACATAAAATAATCCAATCAAAAAGCACTATACCGTACCGTATAGAAAAAGTAAATTTTGTATTCCGTATTGTTCGTGTTTGTCTTCCAGTCTGACGGTGGAGGAGCACATCCTGTTCTACTCGCTGCTGAAGGGTCGCACGCAGGCCGAGGCGGAGAAGGAGGTGGAGGACATGCTGGTGGATTTGGGCCTTCCTCACAAGCGAGACGAAGAGGCCCAGAACCTCTCAGGTTAACGGTTGCTTTTCTTTTCTTTAATTTTTATTTTTTTTAAATTCTTAAAAAAAAAAAAATTCTTTCTTTTTTTTTTCTAAGAGAGCTCAGTATTGTTCATTCGGTAATCTTACCGATTCGACTTGTCATCATCATTGCTCTCTCTTTTTTCTTTCTTTTTTTTGTATGCGCGTGAGTATGTGTATGTGCGGGTGTGTGTTTGTGAGTGTGTGCGTGCGTGTGTATACTCATTAATTCACCTAAAACCTATTAAAAATCCCATACCGTTCACCTAAACCGAATACTTCAGAATCCAGCTAGAGTCGTGAGGTTGTCTGGAGACCCGAGGAAGGATCAAAGAAATAAAGGAAAGTGAAATCCAGCACCGACCAGACATCACCTACTACCTACCGGGTTACCAACCAGAATCTTTCACCAACCCCAGAAACATCCAAATTCCAACAGTTGCTTTTCTTATTTTCTCGTGCTAGCGAGAAAACGCTCTCTGAGTCTCCATTTTGCACCACCAGGTGGCATGCAGAGGAAGCTGTCGGTTGCCATGGCGTTTGTTGGCGGCTCCAAGGTGGTCATCCTGGACGAGCCCACTTCCGGCGTGGATCCTTACTCCAGGAGATCCATTTGGGACCTCCTGTTGAAATATCGATCGGGTACATATCCTGCAGATCAAGTTGTGTTTAACAGCGTCTTGTCTCTATATGTTAACGTGTTGTTGTTCAGGTCGCACGGTGATCCTGTCCACGCACCACATGGACGAAGCCGACCTGCTGAGTGACCGCATCGCCATCATCTCCAAGGGGCAGCTGCACTGCTGCGGCTCGCCGCTCTTCCTCAAGAACTGCTTCGGCGCCGGCTTCTACCTGACGCTGGTGCGCCGCATGAAGGACCTCAAGAAGAAGGAGGTGAGCTTTTAAATGCCTACCATAAAATCTTGTCAACAAACACCCATGTTTAATGCAGCCACCAAAATCATTTTTTTATGTACTTGTGTATAATTTGCTGATTTGCTGGCATCCTTTATTATCGGAATGAATAATATGAATAAATAAAGATTCAAAACATGCCAGCTAAGTATAAATACTTTTAAATCCAGGCTTAAAAACGATTCTATTTCCCCATCAGGTAATTGTAAATAATTTAAATGTGTTCATGATTTCTTTCCAGAACGATTGTGACTGTGCCTCCGACTGTTCCTGCGCCTGCTCCATTTGCACCAGACACAAGGATCAGTCCCAGAACCTGTGCCAGAATGTCGCACGGGTCTTAGACGGTGAGGTGCATACGTCACAAAATGATCAAAATGCGCATTTTCCCAACCAAAAATACCATCTTTGATGTCTGCAGGGGAACTGGACAGCATCAGCGGCCTCATCCACCACCACGTCCCCGAGGCCAAACTCATGGAAGCCATCGGTCAGGAGCTCACCTTCCTGCTGCCCAGTCGGGGCTTCAAGCACCGCGCCTACGCCAGCCTCTTCAGGGAGCTGGAGGAGACCCTCACCGAAATGGGCCTCAGCAGCTTCGGTATCTCTGACACGTCTCTGGAGGAGGTACGCTTGCCTGTTAACTAGGGATGTAACGATAACGGCAATATCGTGATATCGCGATATTAAAATTGTCACAATATATCGTCGTTGTCATGTCACGATATTAAAAGCAGCACATCTGTTTAAAAGTCAGGTTGATTTCCATTTGTGCAGTTCTAGCACCCTCTGGTGGTTAGTTTTTTTTTAGGACAGTTTAGTTTTAACAAGGCATGTTTTGGCCCTTCTATGCTTAAAATCCACACTGATGGTCAGATAAAGGAGAACGTAATATGCTTGTGAACCGAGTGAATATGTGGAGGAAATCAATGTGCGCTTGCATTAGCAAATAAGTGCATCAATATTAAGTGTTATTAGAGATTGTACGTTGCTTATAAGCATTGCTGTAATGTACAAAAGCACAATGTTGTCTCTTTTATTAGTATGAGCTCATTTTTTACAAAATTGTGGCCTTTTTTTGTATCGCCAACCTCCCCACAATATCGTGATAATTATTGTATCGTGAGCTTCATACCATGATAATATCGTATCGTGATGTTTGGATATCGTTACATCCCTACTGTTGATGGGTCTCATGTTCAACAGGAAAACGAGAATGACTTGTAAACTTATTATCATCATTATCATTATTATATACTTTTGTAAATAATATCAAAATTATGTGAATGAAATAAAATTAATTAAAACTATTTTTTTTAGTTAAATTAAAATTTTAGTTCCCCCTTGCTATAATAATAATAATAATAATAATAGAATTATTTATTTTCCTTTTACTTGATTTTAGCATTATTATTTTTTAATCATTATTATATACTTTTGTGAATAGTATCCAAATTATATGGATAAAATAAAATATATTATTTTAATTTTAATTCCCCCTTGCTATAATAATAATGATAATAATAATACATTTTTTTATTTTCCTTTTACTTGATTTTAGTATTATTATTTTTTATCATTATGTACTTTTTTGAATAGTATCCAAATTATATGAATAAAATAAAATGTATAATTTTAATTTTAGTTCCCCTTGCTATAATAATAATAATAAGTAATAAGAATTACTGCGATTGGCTGGCAATTAGTTCAGGGTGTACCCCGCCTACTGCCTGAAGCCAGCTCGGATAGGCTCCAGCACCCCCTCGACCCTTGTGAGGACAAGCGGTTAAGAAATGGTTAGGTTGATGGATATTATAATTATTTAATTTCCTTTTACTTGATTTTGGTATTATTAGTTTTTTTTTATCATTATTATATACTTTTGTAAATAATATCCAAATTATGTGAATAAAATAAAATATATAATTTAAATTTTACTTCCCCCTTGCTATAATAATAATAACAATAATATTAATGATAATAATAATAATAATTATTATTATTATTATCAATGAATGTATGACTGAATGCTCCATCTTTGCAGATCTTCCTAAAGGTGACAGCAGACGGCGAGGCATTAGCGACCAACTCGGTCCCCACTGGTAAATTTCACCACCACACTCCTGTGTTTCCCTCCACCGTCCGTCACATGTGTTTTTGTCACCTGTGTCCTTCCCCATGTCCCTTCTTACCTGTAGAAGAATGGATGTTGCGGCGGAGAAAAAATGAAGCAAGAGTAGATGAAGGTCAGACATGGGACAAATAAAGCTTTTGCTGATGTTTTTTCCACCGAACACAGTTTTTAGAAAGTGCATCTCTATTTTTACTTTTATGCTAACGATTTGTAGTCATCAGCTGTTCCCAGCTTTGCTCCTCTAATAAATCGCTTTCTCACTGCGTCACCTGACCTCACACGCATATGTTTGTTTTTCCGTGTTTTTAACGCTGCTCATGTGCGTCAACTACAGAGCGCTACGATACTATGCAAGCTAGCGCATCAGACTGCAGCGCTGGCAAAGGCTCCAGGCAGGTGAAAGGAGCACAGCTGATCCTGAAGCAGTTTCACGCGCTACTTGTCAAGAGGTTTCATCACGCCACCCGCAGCCGCAAAGACTTTGTGGCGCAGGTACACGTGCACTGCACAAAACCAACAGAAGGGGGCGCTTAGTATCCGTAGCCATAACTGGATAATGATTTGGAAATTCCAGATCATGATCAGTTTGCTAATACAGATGATAATCACCAAATTGAATCCAAATTATTTCCAAAATTTTGTGATTTATATATGCTGGAAAAATAACCCTTATCCGGATCCTGATCCAGATCCTGATCCAGAGTTATTCAATTTGTGCTTTAGGCATTCCAGAGGAATATTGTACACCAAATTTCACTCACTCATTTTTTTTAGTTTGAAAGGCTGAGATTTTGGTGGCCCTTTTGTATATAACTAAGTGCCACAAACCAAATCCATTTTAAATCCATTCTCAACTTTTTGATTTTCTCTAATTCAAAAAGTATCTGCTTCTTGATCTAGAGCCAAATTAAGTTGGATTGGCTTCATACTTTTGTCATTCCAATGCTATGCATCAAATTTCATCAAAAGCTTTTTACAGTTTTTACATTATATTGCAAAATTGATTTAGAACCAGATCCAGATCTCAAATTCAAAACAAGATTTTTTCACATCTATGAACCAAATTTCATTCAAATAAATTTTTCTAGATACGGAACCTGGATTCAAATACAAATAATAAATTATTTGAACTGTCCTTTTAATCTGTTTTTTGGTAATCCCGAAGTTATCCTAAATCCAATCAGGATCCAGATCCAGATCTAAAATGATCATTTTTTTCCTTGAGCCATAAAGCTATTAGCCAAATTTGACTGAAATCCATTTGTGACTTTTTGACTTATATATGTCAGAAAAAAATGAACTAGTTCCAGTGTCCGCATTCAGATCCTGATCTTACCGATTTTAGCTCTCTATACACATTTTCATCAAAATCCACAATTTACATATTTTTTTTTTTTAAGAGATGTGTGACAAAAAGTAATCAAGATCTAGATTCTGAATTCAGGAATGTGCATCTCCCAATTACAAAACTGATTTGAATCTGGATAAAAAATGTTGTTCATCCTTTTATAGATTTGTCGTTGTTTGATTTGATGTTGTTGTTTTTTAATGATGGTTCAGATTGTCCTGCCTGCCAGCTTTGTCCTCATAGCCCTCATCTTCACCACCATCGTTCCACCGTTTGGAGAGTACCCCAGCCTGACGTTGACCCCCTGGATGTACGGACCACAAGTCACCTTCTTCAGGTTGCCACCCATGACATGTCATATTTCTTCTTTTGAGGCAGAGTGCTAGAATATTGCCACGACCTTATTTGTCTTTCCAACGCAGTAACGAGCAACCTTCGGACCCAGCCATGAGGCACTTCACCGAACGTTTCCTAAATCGACCGGGTATTGGAACCCGATGCATGCAGGGGGAACCACTGGGGTGAGTATACTGAAATAACTTGAATTACAATTAAAGCCATTCAATTAAAGACATTGTTTAAAGGTGTGCCTGTTGATTTTTGACTGTACTGTTTGTCCGGTCAGGATGCCATGTGGCGACGAGCCGTCCGAGTGGCAGCGTCCCGACGTCGATGCCGTGACGGGCAACATCCTGCAGAGTCCAGAGTGGAACGAGAGGAACCCGTCGCCCTCCTGTCTGTGCAGCGGTAGCAAAAAGTTAACCATGATGCCCATCTGTCCCGCTGGTGCCGGTGGCCTGCCACCGCTGCAACGGCTCGAAGCTACAGGGGACACCATGATGGATCTGACCGAGCGCAACATCTCTGACTTCCTGGTCAAAACCTACCCGAGTCTCATCAGGACAAGGTAAGGTTAATGCACTCTTTTACTCAATAATTCATAATCCTGATTTTCACTATCGAGAGGAAGAAGATATTTGTTTTGATTTTGTTCTACTGGCTACCAAACAAAACCACATAGCTTTTCTGCTAGCTTAATGCTAACGTCTGCCTTTCCTCATTCAAAAAAAAAAAGCACTTTACAGGGCTTTTTGGTAATGTCGGTTTCCTCTCTGATTGGTCACACAGTTTGAAGAGCAAATACTGGGTCAATGAACAAAGGTGAGTATCCATCGTTGGTAAATAAATAAAATCATAATGACCTTGCTTTTCCACTGAACGGAGTATCTCGTCAGATATGGTGGCCTGTCCGTTGGAGGACAGCTTCCCATCCTGGACGTGGAGCCCAGAGACATGGAAAACGTTTTCCGTCAACTTGGACGAATGCTCAACATCACCGCGGTAACGAGTCCCGTCGTTAGCTGAGAACACGGCATTTGACCTGCTCCAAGCGCACTAATCACAAACATTCTCTTGCAGGGTCAGCATTCCAGAGTGGCACTGCGGGAGCTCGGCCCTTTCCTACGATACATGGAGAGTGAATTTAACATAAAGGTGGGTAGTATTTGAGGAAATATGGTCATTATGGTTCAAATAAAAGTAGAGGATGGTCAATGTAATTTGTAGTTGTGCTCAGGGGTGGTTGTAAATGGTCTTCCCTGGCAGGTGTGGTACAACAACAAAGGCTGGCATGCCATGGTGGCCTTCATGAACGTAGCCAACAACGCCATCCTGCGTGCGTTCCTGCCCACCAGTGCCAAACCAATTGAGTTTGGCATCACCGCCCTCAACCACCCATTAAACCTCACCAAGGAGCAGCTTTCCGAGGTCACTGTGTGAGTGCTGAGCCTCAAACGAGCTGCTCAACCCTTGTCAGAAAAGTCCAAGTCCTGTAGAACTGTAATTTGACAACAAACAAAATGGAAATTCTTACAATGCGAATGGCTAGCAACAAGTGCAAACATGCTACAGCCTTTGAATTAAAATGCTAACCATGCTAACATGGATGGCGACACTGTAGCGGAAGGAAGGAAAAATAGAACAACTATTCTAGTATCACTACAGTCTACTACTATTAGTGAAGTTAAGGTAGATCTATAAGGACTTTACAAACTGCTATTTAGTTAGGTACTATTTCAAAAGAGAGTCGCTCAAATAGTAACAGTAGGTATGCTAACAGTGAGATAGCAGGCTGAATACAGAAAGCGCAAAGGCAGATCGATAAGGATTTGACATTGTGCTGTGTTGTCAAGCAATATTTCTAATGAGAATAGAATGCTATCATATAGCAACCTGAGTATAGCAAGTGCCAGGCAGCTTTTAAGCTAAGCTAAGGTGGATGATTTTGTACTATACATTGTGCCATGTAGTAAACTAATGAGAAAATAATAAACTCGTAAAATGCTAATGTGGTAAAATTGCTAACAAATAGCTGGACCTGAGTAGAGAAAGAGCTTTAACACAGATCCATCATAATACCATGTATTTGAGTGAAGTTTCTAAATGCTAATAAATAAACATTCAGCAACATAAATAAAGAAAGTACCAAGGCAGACCCATATACATTATACATACATATACTGAAGTCGGTAGGCTACTATTTCTAATGAGAATTAATAAAATAATAAATAACATGCTAACAGAGAACAGCAACCCCTGGATAAAATGCTAACATGCTAGCTGTTGAATTAGCAATATTGCGAAAGAATTCCATGGCTCAGATTTGATACTTGTGTCGGGTTGTTTTCTCCCGTCAGGTTGACCACATCTGTGAACGCAGTGGTGGGCATCTGCGTAATATTCGCCATGTCCTTCATCCCGGCCAGCTTCGTCCTCTACCTCATCCAGGAGCGTGCCACCAAAGCCAAGCACCTGCAGTTTGTCAGCGGTGTTAGCCCTTTCATCTACTGGCTGTCCAACTTCTTCTGGGATATGGTGAGGGCAGAGCGCCATGTTAGAAGACTATCTTTGTCTTCCGCGTGTTCGTTGTTGTTCGGTTTGAGAGAATGTTGATTTTCTGAATACAGACTGGAGATCGGTGAACAGGTCCTTCGAAGGATTTATTTTACAGAATATTCTGGACACAAACAAGTTTACAGACAAATGGCTGCAGTTCCTCTCGCAAGTGTGTCGTTACAGCAGGCTCATATCATTCTTATACTATCTTGAAAAAGTATTACAACGCCTCCTTTTTCCCCAAGCCCCTATCTCCCCCCCCAGCCACCATATGTCCCCAGCCAAGACAGACTTTTACAGCATCCAATACACATTGACAGATGGCCTTTTGATGTGGAAATATAGTAGGTCTCAGCCCCGACGTCACCTAGCATAAGATAAGACTTTCAAAGGAATCATATTAACACATTTGCTTTAACCCTATACAAATGGCCTAATTGGTGTGGGAATAGAGGAAACTCCCCCAAACATCATTTAAACACTCACCCAGCTCTACTGAGGAAATTAAAACAGTTATGACTAAATCTAAACAGTTATAACTAAATCAAAACAGTTATAACTAAATCCGGGCAGAAGACTTGTCAACAGCCACCAGTATATTTATTGCTCCGTTGTCATTTATAGGCTACCGGACGTTTGAATGTTTTTTGTTTTTGTTTTTTTCAGGTGAACTATTCCATCTGCGCTGCCCTGGTGGTCGGCATTTTCGTGGCATTTGACAAAAAATGTTACACATCCCCAACCAACCTGCCTGCCCTTGTAGCGCTGCTCCTCCTCTATGGGTAAGAAAGAATCATACATTTACCGCTGAACTATAATAAAGTACTGTATGTACGTAAATAAACTGGAATTAATAATAATAATTTACCGAGCAGCCCGACACGTTTCTGATATGTTGCAGTCTTCTATGTATTGTGGTTTCAGGTGGTCTGTGACCCCCATGATGTACCCCATGTCGTACCTTTTCAACGTCCCGAGCACTGCCTACGTGTCACTCTCGTGCATCAACCTGTTCATCGGCATCAACAGCAGCGCCGTCACCTTCATCCTGGAGCTCTTCGACAACAACCGGGTAAAGACAAGTACAGCACTCTTTTATATAATGCAATATGATACATTTTTCAATTTGTTGGTCTGCGTGTCGTCAGTCATTGCTGATGTTTAACGAGTGGCTGAAGAAAGGCCTGCTGGTCTTTCCTCACTTCTGTCTGGGACGCGGCCTCATCGACATGGCGATGAACCAGGCGGTCACCGACGTCTACGCCCGATTCGGTAATGACCATCATTTACACTAGTGACTTTCGTCTTAACTCATTCACTGCCATTGACGGCTATAGACGTCAATTTTTTTTTTTTTTAACTATTTCTATTAGTTTAACTTTTTTTTCCCCACTTTTGTTAACAAGAATATGAAAACCTAGGAAAAAAATGTATTGTACATTTAGAACAGATATAAAATGTATGATTAATTGTTAGTTAACTAGTGAAGTCATGTGATTAATTACAATTAAATTTTTTAATCCACTGACGCCCTAATTAAAAAATAAAATTAAAACCTAGAAAAAAATATATTTTAAATTCAGAACAGATATAAAATGCATGATTAATCGTTAATTACCTAGTGAAGTCATGCGATTAATTACAATTAAAAAAAATTAATTGCCTGATGCCCTAATTAAAAAATTAAATAAAATACAAAATTAAGGAGGGCAAATGATTAAAATTTGTAATCGTAATAGATCGCATAACTTCAATAGTTGACTCATGATTAATCACAAATTTTATATCTGTTCTAAATGTACAATCGATTTTTTCCCCTAGGTTTTCATAAAAAAATTAATTAAATTTAAAAAAAAATTAACTAATAGAAATTGTTCAAATGAATTTTTGACGTCTATAGCCATCATTGGCAGTGAATGAGTGTAATCGTTCCAATGGTGTGTGTGTTTATGTTTTGGGCAGGTGAGGAGCATGCCGACAATCCTTTCCGATGGGACTTTGTTGGGCGGAATGTTTGCTTTATGGCAGCGGAAGGTTTCGTCTACTTTGCTCTCAACCTCCTCATCCAGTACCGCTTCTTCTTGGACCATTGGTAATACATTATACACATATGATAATTTGACACTAGGGAGTTAATGAATGTTAAACTGTACTTTAAAGTTAAAGGTTTTTATAATGGTCACGGTTTCACCCGGGGACACTTTCCATTATCCCCTATGGCACACATTTATTTTTGAAATGAGAACACATTTTCATGATTCACTCGTAACCCTCGCAGGTTATCGGACGGCAAGCGTAGTCCGCCAACAGACGAGGACGACGACGTGGCGTGCGAGCGACGAAGAATCTACGACGGCGGCAGCAAATCGGACATTCTGCACATCCAAGACCTCAGCAAGGTTGTCAGATGACTTTTTTTTTGCAACTTAAAGGGACATTCAGTGATCCCTAACGCCATCTAATGGTGAACTAATAATTTCATTCATTTTAACAACCGACTGTTTATGTCAATCGTATCCCCCAAAAATATGTTGTATCGCATAAACATATTTTTTTGCGTATATATAATCGTAGGTCTAGTAATCACTAATTACATTACATGGCTGTAGTCTCACCTTAATAGAGCTGACATTTTTCGCCGACATTTTCCTGACAACTTCGCGAATGTAGTTAGCCCGGGTGGCCGAGTGTCGGACCCAATGGGTCGACCGCAGCTTAACTTCCACAGCTGTGGCTTGCAGGTGGTCGTCACTAACTCCCGCGATTCGGGCCCGTCGCTTATCACTTTCTGCTTTGCTCTCGCAAAGCTTTTACCAGCTTTTTTTATTACTAGCTCCTCCCACTAGCCGCTCTTATTAGCCACTCCAGCCAATGGCTCCGACTAACTCCCGCTAGCCGCTCTTGTTAGCTCCTCCGGCTAATTCCGGCTCGCTCGGCCTTTTGGCGTTGCTGGCCCGCTTCACAACTATGCCACAAATAAAAATTTAAAAAATGACTAAAAGTGAAACTAAAAACGGATCTAAAAAAATATTATTAATATTAATATTAATATTCGAAAATTAAATCCCCAAAAATAAATATAAATGGAAATAAAAACATCAATATATATATATATATATACATAAATAAATACATTTTTATTTAATGTTTGAATTATATTTTTTACATTCGTTTTTATTTCCACATTTAGTCATTTATTTATTTAGTCATTTATTTATTTTTAATTTTGGCAGTTTCGGTCCATACTGCCATGATGAAATGTTATCCAAATGAGGGGGCGGTCCTAAGCATGTCATGAGTGGGACTTTGACATTGCAAACTGGCTTTCAATGGTCGAGTGAGCGGGTCAGCGAACAAGGAAGTCTCGCCGGCTTGCATTAGAGAATCCAGCAATGGACGACTATCTTGTCCACTGTCACCACAACTTGCGACTTGAGTTGCTTGTCCATTGCTGGAGCTCTCCATTCAAGTCGGCGAGACTTCCTTGTTTGCCGACCCGCTCACTCAACAAATGAAAGGCAGTTTGCAACGACGGAGTCCAACCCAAGACACGCTTAGAACCGCCCCCCCTCATTTGGATAACATTTCGTCCTGGCAGTATGGACCAAAACTGCCAAAATTAAAAATAAATAAATGACTAAATAAATAAATAGATGACTCAATAAATAAAAACGGATATAAAAAAATATAAAATAATTCAAAAATTAATAAAATATAAATATAATTCAAAAATGAAAAAATGAAATACAATTGTATTTATGTATATATATATAGAGAGAGAGAAAGAGAGAGAAAGAGAGAGAGAGAGGATGACTCTATTCATATACTGGGGTGCCTTGAGATAAGAGGGACTCCACTTCACTATATATTTATATATATATGTATATATATATATATATATATATATATATATATATATATATATGCGTTTGTATTTAATTTTGGAATTAAATTTATATTATATTAATTTTTTAATTATATTTTTTATATCCGTTTTTATTTATTAAATCATCTATTTATTTTGACATTTATTTCTAATTCTGGCAGTATATATATAAACATAAATAAATATGTTTGTATTAAATTTTTGAATTACATTTTTTTATATCCGTTTTTATTTATATTGAGTCATCTATTCATCTATTTTGTCATTTATTTATTATTCCATTTATATATATATATATATATATATATATTTTCATTTTCAAATTATAATTTTTTTTAATATCTATTTTTATTTTCACTTTTAGTCCTTCATGTATCGTGCTCAAGCGTGCTTCTAATGCTATTCTTTGACCACTAGATGGCGCTAGGGATCACTGAATGTCCCTTAAAAGTAGGAGTCAATTTAATGTGTTGGCTTCTTTCCTTCTCACAGACCTACGTGGGCAGGAAGAGGGCAGCTGTTGACGGCATCTGTGTGGGTGTTTCCACTGGAGAGGTGAGCTTGCTTTTTTTTGGGCTTATCCAGGACTATAAAAAAACAACACAATAATGACAAGTAAAAAATTGATATTGAATTTTTTTATACTCTGCTGCCACCTGCTGGCCGTTTTTGTAATAACTACCATTGCTTCAAGCATTCTTTTCAGTTCAGAGGCTGCATCAAAGACTTCTGTATGATCTAGCTAGCATAAAAAAAAAAACATAAAAAATGTCATATGTTTTTTAGGACCATGGTAATATTTAAAAAAAAAAAAAAGAAGTTTTTATACGTTTTTGGGAGCAAATGAGTTAACATATTAACAGTTGTCATAATTTCATCGTGTTGATGAAACGTTTTTCCCTTGCAGTGTTTTGGACTTTTAGGCGTCAACGGCGCCGGCAAGACGACCACCTTCAAAATGTTGACAGGCGACACGGACGTCAGCTCGGGGAATGCGACCGTGGTTGGTTACAGGTACGAGACCACAAACCTTGGAGTTAACTATTTTAACTATTTCTATTAGTTAAACATTTTTTCAATACAAGAGTATAAAAACCTAGATTTTTTGTTTATTGTATTAGAACAAATATAAAATGTGTGATTAATCGTGAGTTAACCAGGGAAGTCATGCGATTAATTACGATTAAAAATTCTAATCGCCTGACGCCCCTAATTTTTTTTTTTCTTAAAAACAAAAGAGATTATTGAAAAAATATATATATTTGTTTTTTTTAAAAAAGAAAAGATTATTAAAAATTCATCAGGCGATTACAATTTGTATAGAAATAGTTCAAATGAATTTTTGACGTCTATAGCTGTCAATGGCAGTGAATGAGTTGAAGACTAATCTTCCCCTCACTGACATTCTGTAAGGCAAACTGAAAACTTGTTGAAGAAATGTCAGCAACTTGTCGTGTTGTGTGTCAGCATCCTGAAGGAGATTCTGGACGTGCACCAGAACATGGGCTACTGCCCGCAGTTGGACGCCATTGACGAGCTGCTGACTGGCAGGGAGCACCTGTACCTTTACGCCCGCCTCAGGGGGGTGCCCGAGGACGAGATCCCCAGGGTGAGGACCACTCTATTCACATACATACGGACTCCACTTTCAGCTGTTTTGAGATACGAGTCATCTTTGAGAAGATTTTTTTGGCGCCAAGGTCATTTTGCTTTTGACAGCAGCTTTCGGTCTCTGTCACCTGTTCACGGTACGAGTTGGCTTTAGTGGCGGTGTAATAATGTCGACATCCTCCCCCGCATAAGGTGGTCGAGTGGGGCATCCAGAAGTTGGGCTTGTCGGAGTACGCCGGCCGCTGCGCCGGCACTTACAGCGGTGGCAACAAACGCAAGCTGTCCACCGCCATCGCCATGATCGGCTGCCCGGCGTTGGTTCTTTTGGTGAGTCAGCCGATCAACTCCTCGGAATTCTTTGCATTCACCGAAGGGCAATTTTTGACTTTCAGGATGAGCCCACAACGGGGATGGACCCGCATTCGCGCCGGTTCCTGTGGAACGCTATCCTCAGCGTCATCCGCGACGGCCGGGCTGTCGTGCTGACGTCACACAGGTTTGATGATCACACGGTAGCATTAAGAGGGTGGAGAAGGTGGATGGAATTATGAACAGTTGTAGCGAGTAAGTCAATGTTAGCACAACTAAAACAGCGGAACTTGATTTGGGGTTTTGAATGTGATTGGTTAATTCCCGTTCATGTTTCCAAACTCAGGAGTTGACGGGTTGAGGTTAGAGGCTAAGGTTGAATTTTGGGGTTACATTATAATGTTGTGTTTTGCATCTCCCAGCATGGAGGAGTGCGAGGCGCTGTGCACGCGACTCGCCATCATGGTCAACGGCACCTTTAAGTGTTTGGGGACCATCCAGCACCTCAAATACAAGTAAGACTTTTTTAGACGGGAAACAACCAGTGACACTTTGCGGCACTCGCTGTGTCACTTGTTGCTAGGCAGGATTAAAAAAACAAACACTTGATCCATGCTGTGTATTTAATATATTATTAGGAAAAATGTCACCATCTGGTGGACACGAGTCAATTTTGTTTTTTTAAATTTAATATTAATTTATATTTTGTAATATGAATATTATTAACATATATGTTACCATGAATACAAATAAATTTTAGAAGACAAAATTACGTGAATTAACGATTTTTTTAATTCCTTTTTTTTAAATTTAAATAAATAATAGTAATCACTTTCAATGCTTTGTTTTGTTTTAAACAATAACGACAACAAACAGAAATATTTAAAATAATTATAATTAAAAATGCAATTTAAAAGACACAATTACACAATAGGCAGTCACTGAACAATATTGTGTTTTGTTTTACTTTTTTCATCTGCTTAAATTTAGTAAATTTTGGTTCAAACGTTTATAAAATAAAGCAACAATAACGGCAACAAACAAATATTTGAAATAATTATAATTACAAATAAAATAAAAAATACACAATAGACAGTCACTGCACAATATTCAATTTTGTTTTTCATTTTTGGGAAATCATTTTTAAAAATCAATTCTACTACTACCACTACTTATCATAATAATAATAATAAGAAGAAGAAGAAGAAGAAGATGAAAAATAAATATTATTAAAAATATATACTGGTAGTAAAAAAAAAAAGAATATACCATGGACCATGAAAAAAAATTATAGTAATAAAAATAAATCCTGTCCAATCTTGGCATCCAAAGGAAGTAAAAATATTGTATGAATAAATAGTGAAAGCTGTTCCTAATATTTTGACCTTCACATCCACAATAATAACCGGTAAAAAAAAAAAAAAAGAGCTCTAGACGTCTACCTAATAACGTCCTGTTTGCACACAGGTTCGGGGACGGCTACGTGCTGACCATGAAGTTGAAGGCGGGCAAAGCGGGCGCGCCGCCCGACCTGGAGCCGGTGGAAGCGTTCATGGAGAGCAGCTTCCCGACGTGCGTGCGGCGCGAGAAGCATTACAACACGCTGCAGTACCACATCGCCTCGTCCTCGCTGGCCAGGATCTTCCAGCTGGTCGTCTCCAACAAGGAACGACTCGGCATCCAGGACTACTCCGTCTCGCAAACCACACTAGACCAGGTAGGCTCACTTTTTGGACCCGACCCTTCTCACTGCTCTGCATTTTCTTCTATTTTACCACCCTTTTTGTGATTTATGGTCCCTATTTGTTATTTTCATTTTATACACCATTTTTTGTACCCTTACTGTGTTTTATGTACCTTTTTGGATCTTTTGTGTGGTTATTGTAGCTTCTCATATGACATATGTCAGATGTCGGTGTTCGGTGTCTATATGTATGCACGTGCTTACATATGTGTGTGCGTGTGTTTGTGCGCGCGCGCGCCTGCAGGTGTTCGTCAACTTTGCCAAGCAGCAGACGTCGGAGGACGACGTGGTCACGTTGCAGCAACGCGGCGCAGGCGGACGCAAGGATGCCAAAATTGCACCTGTCAAGAGGAAAACCTGATACAAACTCATTAACAATATGTACTGTATATGAATATGTACATATATTTGTAAAATGAACACACAAGCCCCCGGAGGCTGTTCAGAGGCTTTTTTTTTTTTAATGAATGTTTGCATAATTGTATGCCACATTTCTATATATATGACATTTACAAATGAAAGCGCATACAGTGTTTCATATTTAATATTTAATGCTTTATTCATCCTGAGGAAGCAGTATAGATGACAATTATGTTTTGCCATAAATAAAATAAAAGTTGCTTAATTTATTCAGAAATGTCCTGTCATGCCTTTTCATAATATGCATCATTATAGTACAGTTTATGATGTATGGTATATGATATATACATGATTCAAATACAAAGATATAGATATTATTATTATCATTAGGATTATTACTAATTTCTATGCCATTACTATAGTAGAGAGAGAGCAACAGTTAAGCGTAAAAGTCTGCAGAAGAATTTGTGTAGTCTTGGTTGAAAAAAAGATAAGAAAAAAAATGGTGGGGCCAATATATATCTGGATTTCACAGAGTTGTAAAAATGGCCCCACAAGGACGGGTGGGCCCCGTCCTTGTGGGGCCATTTTAGATGTCTTTTTGAGGGTCAAGACTTGGTTTTAGAGTTTAGGTTTGAATTGGGTTATGGTTGAGGTCAGGGTAAGGAATGGGGGTAGGCAATCATTTTTGATGGTTAGGGTTAGGGCGAGGGGCTAGGAAATGCATTATGTTAATGAGATGTCCCCACGATGATAGTAAAACAAGTGTGTGTGTGCGCGCGTGTGTGTGTGTTGGGAAAAATTATTGCAACAAAAATGATAGATCATTCAAAGATTTTTTAAAAAAATCTTACATTTTCTAAGTACAACTCATATGTTGGACTTACTATATCATGTATCAAGATTTATTTAATTTTATAAAAATGCTAAATATTTTCAAGAAAAAAAAAGTTTGATATTTTAAAGACAGAGAGAAAAGCAATTTTCGCTGAAAAAGTCATTAGTTTTATTATTTTCTGGGGGGGGGGGGGGAGATCACAGATAAAAATGCATCCAATATCAAGGAATACATTTTTGAGAAAAATAATATATGCTAGCCCAAATCACTGGACTGTCACATTAAGGTCAAATGAGTTGTTTTATTGATTTGCTGTTTACCACCGTTGCTGTTTCTTCATACCACAAGAAGAAAAACTGCTTTTTAAGAAGAAAAACAGCTTTTTGTCTCCTTGTCGAAATAAAAAATATGTTAACCTCATGGTCGCCTGTTATGTTGCCTTGAGGAATGAGACGTCTTGACATTTGCATTTGGAGTATATTTGTTTGTGTTTTGTGTGAGAGAGGCAACACACCAGCAGCAAGTCATAACGGAGAATAGTTTATTATTGTGATTCGCTTCTTATTTACACCGGCAGATGATTCTTTCAAATGTCCACTGCAATCGAAATGCGGCAGAGAAGCACAACACAAATCAAAGGCTAATTCACATATTACTCAAATAAAAGCTTGACAACCTGTTGACCGTTCACAGTGCAATGTAAACTAATGCCGCTTCTTCGCATAATTTAGTTCAAAGTTGATGATTTTGGTTGGCTGTGGATGACCTCAATGATGAGTACAGTGAAGCAAAGCGCGAGCTGAATGCCATGAAATAAAGTGGCTATAGAAAGTCTACACACCCCTGCTCAAATGCCAGATTTTATTACATCAAAACATGTCAAGATCAATCATTTCAAAACTTCTCCATCATGAATGTGACCTATAACCTGCCCAACTCAACTGTTTAAAAAAAAAAATGACGTTGTGGTTGCATAAGTGTGCACACCCTCATAACTGTGATGTGGCTGTGTTCCAAGTTAACCAAACACATTCAAATGCTGACAAGAGCAACATTGGAATATCAACACTGAATGAGCTGCAGGGATTTCTGGCAAGTTTAATACATGGGACAACAATCACCCATCTTCTTCATTTGCCTCGGCGATGGCGTAAGGTGGCAAGACTGAACCCTCATCTTACCAAATGCAAATGGGAAATTATTTTAGAGTTTGAAACAACCAAAGTTGAAATTTGTGATCATCATTCTAATTCATCTATTCATTCATTTAGTCGTAACTAAATTATGACTACAATTGCTTGGCCGATATTAGCTCTTTTAAAATTGGCCGATTGATATATTGTTTTATTTAATTTACTTTAATGACAACATTGGACAAAATAATGACATACAAAAAAAAAAAACGGTAAAACAGTCAAATAATCTGCCTGTAATTCATATCATTATTAAAAACGTGTTTACACGTTTTTGGGAGTTACAGAACTAATTTTACTGCGCCAAATATATTCATAAACCCAAAAAATAAATCCTATCGGTCGGGCCCTAAGTACGCCTCAGGAAGATGTCAGCAAACGTCACAGTTTATGCGTCGTCGTTGGTTTTGATGACGTGGAAGAGCGTGACGTTGAAGAGCACCTGGTGTCCGTTGTTCCAGCCGTACAGCGCTCGCTCGCGGGCATTGTAGTCCAACATGGACATGTGGAAGTACTGGTTGTGGAAGGGGATGTCGATGTACTCGTAGGAGGACGTCCGGGTGGAGTAGGCGTAGTAGACCTTGGCGCCGGTCAGGTGCGAGTTGGTGAGGTAGAGCGTGCCGCAGATCATGAAGGCCTCGCCGGCGTTGCGCTTGGAGTACTCGGTGTTCCAGGTGGCGAGCGGCCGCAAGGTGTCGGGGTCCAGGCGGCTCAGGACCACGTTGCCGGCGTTGCGGTTGGTGGCGTAGACGGCCCACAGGCCCAGCTCGTCGGCCATCAGGTCGATGTCGGAGAAGCCGCCCCACGTGTACGGGTAGACGTTGTGGAAGCCGGCCGAGTCCAGCGCCCGCTGCGTCAGCACGCGGCCCGTCTCAAGGCCGTAGCGCACGATGATGTTGCTCTGCATCTTGTTGTAGTACAGCGAGCCGTTGTACACCACGTGGTTGGTGCCCGCCCACTTGAAGGGCAAGCTGTACGTCCGAGACTCCGCGCCCGACACAAAGTCCGCCATGGATTTGTACTCCTTGACGATCTTGTTGTTGGTGTAGCCGTCCATGTACCAAACCTGCGCACACACCGGCACAATAACCGGACGTTTTTCAGAACAAACTCGGGTATTTCTGAGGAGAAAAAACTTCACAAAATCACAAACAAGTTTTTTTATTATTATTTTTGGAGTAAATTGTTGGATTTTTTTTAAAATAGATTTTTAACAATAAACATTTGCAGGAAAAAAAGTTTTCTATTTCCAGTACATTTTTTAGATTTTCAAATAGTTTTGTAGTGATATACTGTGAAAAAAAGTTGTATTTCTCAGGAGAAAAAAAAATTGTTTGACAAAAAAAGCATAGTTTATATAGTAAATTATAAAGTTTCATGATTCATGATTTAAAACCCACATTTTTTGATAGCAATTACTATTTGTATTTTTTTTTGGGGGGGAAGTGTATAAGTATTTCTTGCAAAGAAGTTAAATATGAGTGAGGAAACAATTATTGTTTTTTAAGAAGCATATTTTTAGCAATAAAAGTACAAAAGTATATATTAAAAAAACAGTATTTTTTTTTAGTTTTATTTATTTATTTATTTTTAAACGACATTTTCAGGGGGGGAAAGATGTATGTCTTCATGACAAAAAAGGATGTTTTTTTTTTCTTCAGGGAAAAACGTTTTATTTTACCGGAAGAAAAAAAAATTTGGAGGAAAAAGTCAAATTTGGGAGGACACTTTGTTGCTGTCATTGTCTATGTCCGTCCATTTACTAAACTTACAGAGGAAGTTGTGCCACACACTCAAATTTCTGGGGGGACCCTGAACGCAGATTACACTCACTTTAATGTTTTCGGGAGAAGCCTGCGGGTCTGTCATCCATGCACCGAATCTGGTCCCAGAGGTCTTCACCGTGACCGGGCCGCTGATCTTCATCAGCTTGCCACATGCTGCACACGCACGCATACACGCACGCACACACAGAAATTGCAAGGAAAAATTCTGATTTACAGTATTTCTAGGGGGATGATGATGGCTGGATAGATGGATGGATGGTTGGATGGATGACAGATTGATTGATGATGGATGAGTGGATGGAGATGGATGAATGGGTGGAAAATGGATGGATGAGTTGGGTGGAAGGGTTGGGTGGATGCATGGAATGATGCATGGAATGATGCATGGAATGATGCATGGATGGATGGATGAATGGATGGATGGATGGACAATGGATGGATAGATGGATGGATAGATGGATGGATGAAAGATTGATTGATTGATGGATGGGTGGATGAATAGAAGATGGATGGGTGGATGGTTGGATGGATGGAAGATGGATAGATGGATGGATGGATGGAAGATGGATAGATGGATGGATGGATGGAAGATGGATGGATGGGTTGGCTGGATGAGGATGGATGGATGGAAGATGAATGTTGGATGGTTGAATGGATGAAAGATTGGTTGATAGAAGGGTGGATGAACAGATTGATGGAAGGATGGATGAAAGATTGATGGATGGAAGGAAGATGGATGTATTGATAGATGGTTGATGGAAGAAAGAATAATGAATGATGGATGATGGATGGCTGGAAGATGGATGGTTGGGTTGGGTGGATGATGATGGATGGATGGATGGATGGAAGATGAATGATTGGATGGTTGTATGGATGAAAGATTGGTTGATAGATGAGGGGATGAATGGATGGATGGAAGAATGGATGAAAGATTGATGGATGGGTGGAAGGGAGATGGATGGATTGATGAATGGTTGGATGGAAGAAAGATTAATGAATGGATGGATGGTTGGATGATGGAGGCTGGAAGATGGATGGTTGGATTGGGTGGATGATGATGGATGGATGATGGATGGATGGAAGGATGGATGAAAGATTGATGGATGGATGGAAGGAAGATGGATGTATTGATGGATCGTTGGATAGAAGCAAGAATAATCAATGGATGTATGGATGTATGGCTGGAACATGGATGATTGGATGGTTGTATGGATGAAAGATTGGTTGAGAGATGAGGGGATGAATAGATGGATGGAAGAATGGATGAAAGATTGATGGATGGGTGGAAGGGAGATGGATGGATTGATGGATGGTTGGTTGGATGGAAGAAAGATTAATGAATGGGTGGATGATGGATGGCTGGACAATGGATGGTTGGGTTGGGTCGATGATGATGGATGGATGGATGGACGATGAATGGTTGTATGGTTGATTGGATGAAAGATTGGTTGATAGATGAGGGGATGAATGGATAGAAGAATGGATGAAAGATTGATGGATGGGTGGGCAGGTGCATGAAGATGTTTGGATGGATAATATTGAATCCTGACTGACTGAGTTTGCTCATGCAGCTTCTCAGGCGGTTTTCCAAGCTGAGAACTTTCTGGTTAAGCTCGTCATAATCAAAAGTTCCCATCTGCTCCTGCACAGCCAGTAAGACGGCCGACAGATTCCTGATCTCGTCCTTGAACTGGGAGATGATCCTGGCGTCCGTCTTGTACTGCTCCAGCACGGGGATCAGCGGCTGCAGCGAGTCCATTTTCTCCTTCAGCTCCTGGGAAGACATCAGGAATACGCCGGGAATCTTTGAGCGTTTGAGACGTGGAGGCGAGACGGACCGGCGAGTACCTGGAAGTTTTTAGCGATTAGCGTCCTTCTGTCCGAATCCATCTGTCTGAACTTGGAGCGCAGACCTTTAATGAGGCTCTCCATCCTCATGATGTACTGGAAGTCCCTCTGAGTACGCAGGTTGAGAACCTCCATGGACTGAGACATGTTCTGGACCTGCTTGCAAACAACATCCACTCTTAAGGATCATCGATATTAATCTGATCGGTGTGAAAATTCAATCATCAACTTATTCATCCCTCCATCCATCCAACTATCATCCATCTATCCATCAATCTTCCATCCATCATCATCATCATCCACCCAACCCATCCATCCATTTTTCATCTATCCGTCTATCCATTTTACATCCATCTATCCATCCATCCATTATCATCATCCACCCAACCAATCCATCCATCCATCCGTGCATCCATCAATCTTCCTTCCATCCATCCATCATCATCATCATCCATCCATCTATCCATTTTACATCCATCCATCCATTATCATCATCCACCCAACCCATCCATCCATGCATCCATCAATCTTCCATCCATCCATCATCATCCACCCAACCCATCCATCTATCCATTTTACATCCATCCATTATCATCATCCACCCAACCCATCCATTCATCCATGCATCCATCAATCTTCCTTCCATCCATCCATCATCATCCACCCAACCCAGCCATCTATACATTTTCCATCCATCCATTATCATCATCCACCCAACCCATCCATTCATCCATGCATCCATCATCCATCAATCTTCCTTCCATCCATCCATCATCTATTCATTTTCCATCCATCCATTATCATCATCCACCCAACCCATCCATCCATCTATCCATTTTACATCCATCCATCCATATCATCATCCACCCAACCCATCCATCCATGCATCCATCAATCTTCCTTCCATCCATCCATCCATCATCATCCACCCAAAACATCCATCTATCCATTTTACATCCATCCATCCATTATCATCATCCACCCAACCCATCCATCCAACCATCTATCCATCCATCCATTATCATCATCCACCCAACCCATCCATCCATTTTTCATCTATCCATCTATCCATTTTACATCCATCCATCCATTATCATCATCCACCCAACCCATCCATCCATAAATCCATCAATCTTCCATCCATCCATCATCATCATCATCCATCCATCCATCTATCCATTTTACATCCATCCATCCATTATCATCATCTACCCAACCCTTCCATCCATGCATCCATCATCCATCAATCTTCCTTCCATCCATCCATCCATCCATCTATTCATTTTCCATCCATCCATTATCATCATCCACCCAACCCATCCATCCATCTATCCATTTTACATCCATCCATCCATATCATCATCCACCCAACCCATCCATCCATGCATCCATCAATCTTCCTTCCATCCATCCATCCATCATCATCCACCCAAAACATCCATATATCCATTTTACATCCATCCATCCATTATCATCATCCACCCAACCCATCCATCCATCCATCCAACCATCTATCATCCATCCATTATCATCATCCACCCAACCCATCCATCCATCCATTTTTCATCTATCCATCTATCCATTTTACATCCATCCATCGTCATCATCCACCCAACCCATCCATCCATCCATCAATCTTCCTTCCATCCATCCATCATCATCATCCATCCATCTATCCATTTTACATCCATCCATCCATTATCATCATCTACCCAACCCTTCCATCCATGCATCCATCATCCATCAATCTTCCTTCCATCCATCCATCATCATCCACCCAACCCATCAATCTATCCATTTTACATCCATCCATTATCATCATCCACCCAACACATCCATGCATCCATCATCCATCAATCTTCCTTCCATCCATCCATCCATCTATTCATTTTCCATCCATCCATTATCATCATCCACCCAACCCATCCATCCATCTATCCATTTTACATCCATCCATCCATATCATCATCCACCCAACCCATCCATCCATGCATCCATCAATCTTCCTTCCATCCATCCATCCATCCATCATCATCCACCCAAAACATCCATCTATCCATTTTACATCCATCCATCCATTATCATCATCCACCCAACCCATCCATCCAACCATCTATCCATCCATCCATTATCATCATCCACCCAACCCATCCATCCATTTTTCATCTATCCATCTATCCATTTTACATCCATCCATCCATTATCATCATCCACCCAACCCATCCATCCATAAATCCATCAATCTTCCATCCATCCATCATCATCATCATCCATCTATCCATTTTACATCCATCCATCCATTATCATCATCTACCCAACCCTTCCATCCATGCATCCATCATCCATCAATCTTCCTTCCATCCATCCATCCATCTATTCATTTTCCATCCATCCATTATCATCATCCACCCAACCCATCCATCCATCTATCCATTTTACATCCATCCATCCATATCATCATCCACCCAACCCATCCATCCATGCATCCATCAATCTTCCTTCCATCCATCCATCCATCATCATCCACCCAAAACATCCATCTATCCATTTTACATCCATCCATCCATCATCATCATCCACCCAACCCATCCATCCAACCATCTATCCATCCATCCATTATCATCATCCACCCAACCCATCCATCCATTTTTCATCTATCCATCTATCCATTTTACATCCATCCATCCATTATCATCATCCACCCAACCCATCCATCCATAAATCCATCAATCTTCCATCCATCCATCATCATCATCATCCATCCATCCATCTATCCATTTTACATCCATCCATCCATTATCATCATCTACCCAACCCTTCCATCCATGCATCCATCATCCATCAATCTTCCTTCCATCCATCCATCCATCTATTCATTTTCCATCCATCCATTATCATCATCCACCCAACCCATCCATCCATCTATCCATTTTACATCCATCCATCCATATCATCATCCACCCAACCCATCCATCCATGCATCCATCAATCTTCCTTCCATCCATCATCATCCACCCAAAACATCCATCTATCCATTTTACATCCATCCATCCATTATCATCATCCACCCAACCCATCCACCCATCCATCCAACCATCTATCCATCCATCCATTATCATCATCCACCCAACCCATCCATCCATTTTTCATCTATCCATCTATCCATTTTACATCCATCAATCCATCCATTGTCATCATCCACCCAACCCACCCATCCATCCATCAATCTTCCTTCCATCCATCCATCCATCATCATCATCCATCCATCTATCCATTTTACATCCATCCATCCATTATCATCATCTACCCAACCCTTCCATCCATGCATCCATCATCCATCAATCTTCCTTCCATCCATCCATCATCATCCACCCAACCCATCAATCTATCCATTTTACATCCATCCATTATCATCATCCACCCAACCCATCCATGCATCCATCATCCATCAATCTTCCTTCCATCCATCCATCCATCTATCCATTTTCCATCCATCCATTATCATCATCCACCCAACCCATCCATACATCTATCCATTTTACATCCATCCATCCATTATCATCATCCACCCAACCCATCCATCCATGCATCCATCAATCTTCCTTCCATCCATCCATCCATCATCATCCACCCAAAACATCCATCTATCCATTTTACATCCATCCATCCATTATCATCATCCACCCAACCCATCCATCCATCCATCCAACCATCTATCCATCCATCCATTATCATCATCCACCCAACCCATCCATCCATTTTTCATCTATCCATCTATCCATTTTACATCCATCCATCCATCCATCCATTGTCATCATCCACCCAACCCACCCATCCATCCATCAATCTTCCTTCCATCCATCCATCATCATCATCCATCCATCTATCCATTTTACATCCATCCATCCATTATCATCATCTACCCAACCCTTCCATCCATGCATCCATCAATCTTCCTTCCATCCATCCATCCATCTATCCATTTTCCATCCATCCATTATCATCATCCACCCAACCCATCCATACATCTATCCATTTTACATCCATCCATCCATTATCATCATCCACCCAACCCATTCATCCATGCATCCATCAATCTTCCTTCCATCCATCCATCTATCCATTTTCCATCCATCCATTATCATCATCCACCCAACCCATCCATCCATCCATCCAACCATCTATCCATCCATCCATTATCATCATCCACCCAACCCATCCATCCATTTTTCATCTATCCATCTATCCATTTTACATCCATCCATCCATCCATTATCATCATCCACCCAACCCATCCATGCATCCATCATCCATCAATCTTCCTTCTATCCATCCATCCATCTATCCATTTTCCATCCATCCATTATCATCATCCACCCAACCCATCCATACATCTATCCATTTTACATCCATCCATCCATTATCATCATCCACCCAACCCATTCATCCATGCATCCATCAATCTTCCTTCCATCCATCCATCCATCTATCCATTTTCCATCCATCCATTATCATCATCCACCCAACCCATCCATCCATCCATCCAACCATCTATCCATCCATCCATTATCATCATCCACCCAACCCATCCATCCATTTTTCATCTATCCATCTTACATCCATCCATCCATCCATTATCATCATCCACCCAACCCATCCATGCATCCATCATCCATCAATCTTCCTTCTATCCATCCATCTATCTATCCATTTTCCATCCATCCATTATCATCATCCACCAAACCCATCCATCCATCTATCCATCCATCCATTATCATCATCCACCCAACCCATCTATCCATTTGTCATCTATCCATCTATCCATTTTACATCCATCCATCCATCCATCCATTATCATCATCCACCCAACCCATCCATCTTCCATCCATCCATCCATATATAGGGTGTCCAAGTCCGGTCCTCGAGAGCCCATATCCAGCCTGTTTTAGATGTCTTCCACCTGAATCAAATGATCAAGCTCTCAATCTTTGCTGAAGCTTGTTAATGATCCTGATCAGATGAATCAGGTGTGTTGGAGGGGAGAAACATCAAAAAACAGGCTGGATTAGAGCTCTCGAGGACCGGATTTGGACAGGTTTGAGCTCATGTTTCCTTACTGACACAAATAAAAACATTAATATTGCCCAATCCAGAGAATAACTTGTATGTGCGCACGCATCGCCATGCCTTCTCCAGGAGCTGTCGCAGCTGTCGTCCTTTGGCATCCCGGGTGCACAGACTCTGCCCGGGTGCTACCACCGTGCACACACAGCGGCCGTTGGCATCCTGAGCAGAGCCGAACACTTGCCAGCCCTCCCGCGGCCTCACCGTGGTCTGCTTGGACACACACACACACACACACACGCACACACACACACACACACACACACACACACACACACAGACACACACATACACACACAAAAACACACGCGCATACACAAAGTCAAAGTCCATTACATGTCAATATTGTTTGACACGCATCCACACAGAATGAGTCAAATTTTTTTGGGACACTTTCTCATTTGATAGCACAATAAAGCGTGTCTAAAGTTTTGCTGTATAAAATGCATTTTGGTGGATAATAATGAAATTCTAGTGGGTGAATGTAGCAAACAATTATAGTAAAATAATGTAAAAAACAAACAAACAACGCTAAATTTTTTTGTCATTTGTTGACATAGGATTAACATGATGTATAAATATTGTATTTCACATTACATTTCATTTTAAAATCATACGGTTACAAGTTAAGTAGCATTAGAGAACATTATCCACACATAAACCCTCCTAATAATTTTGAGTCTTGTCGATTTTCGCTGTTTTTGTTGTTGTTGCAGGTGTCATTGAACTCACCACAGACTGCCAGCAGCCAAACAGCAGCAGTACGAGGACGGACACAAACGGCGGCGGCGGCGTCCACATCTCGTGACGTGACACAAACCACGACAACTTCAAACAAGAAACAATAACAACACAAACAGCAAGTCCAATTCCCGCTCGTGTCCGTCCAGTCGCTACGTTGGTGGGTGGACGGGTGGGGGGCGTGTCAGTCCAACAAGCGCGAGAACTATTAGCGCAATCTCACTCTACACGCACGCACACAAGCACAAACTAAATAATACAGATAATTAAATACATTTAAAGAATAATAATAATAACTTGTTTCTCCGGCTGCCTTCGTTGGGTCCAAGTTAGGAGGCAGCTGCTTGTATTGATGCGGACACGCGTGCGCAGCCCCGCTGCCTGTCGCAACACCGGCGATGAGACAGTCGGTAAATATGGCTTCGACATACGACATCTATTGGTTACGAAAGGCGCAGTGTGTTATGAATTTTTCATGAATTGTTTTTTGTTTGATCTGATCCAAATCTGTCATATTTATATTAACATTAATAATCGTTGATGAATTGAAGTAATTAAAAGAAAGAAAGAAAGAAAGAAAGAAAGAAAGAAAGAAAGAAAGAAAGAAAGAAAGAAAGAAAGAAAGAAAGAAAGAAAGAAAGAAAGAAAGAAAGAAAGAAAGACCGGTATACTTGGCCACGATATTTTACAGTTGTAACGTCTACCAACCTATTCAATTTTTTTGGGTGCAAGGGGAAAATTCGGGAAAAATTATGTCACTTAATAGAACCAATTTGAAAGATAAATGGGACAATTTTAAGGAAAGAGTAGAGGGGTGAGAATTTTGGGGGGATAGATTTTTTGGGGGAAAAACAATGTAATACCTTAAGGAAAAATGAAATTTGGAGCATAATTTTTTTTAGTTTATGGTGAAATTCTGCAATAATTATTTGAAAAACTTGATGGGTGAATGGAAACATTTGGTAAGGGAAGGAACATTTTCAAAATAATTTGAGGTGGGATGGGAAGAGTTTGGTGGAAAATGGTATGTTTTGGTGGGATGGCTATTTGGTAAAAATAAATAAATAAAGTAAAATAAAAATGAACAAATATGCAAAATTGACCAACTTTTTTGGGCTTGGGATGCAGTATTAAATCATGATGCACAAACTAATTATTATTATTATTATTTTTACATTTAATTTAATTATGTTATTACTTTATATTTTTTTATAAATTACAATATGATATAATTTTCTTTTATTTTTTTTACCAAAAATTGGCTGAATGCTAACACATTGCAATGCAAAATTGGGGTGCTTTAATAATGGCTATTTGAACACAAACAGTGGAGCATCACATGTAGACAGACAAGATCAAAATACACACAGGCATATATTCTCTATCCTCTGTGAAAAACTGACTAATATTGACACATCCATTTTCAGAATCCAGTTTTAATAATTTTTCTAAAAGGCACACAAAAGTCAACAAGGCTTTTTTGTTGGTAAATTGACAGGTAAGAAAATTTCTTATTGCAAAAAAACAACAACAACCATGTATTCTAGAACAGACAAATATGGCCGATGTTTATTTGAGGTATAAAGGATAAGAACTTTAGGACAATATTTATATTACTTTTTATTATGGCTCGACTTCCCATTAAGTCATTAAAAAAATACTAAAATGTCTTTTGTTTTGCACTTTTGCTTGTTGTCATAAAAGGCATTTTTATTTACAAACATTTTGATACTTACAAATTTGGTCAAACGTGCTGTACGTCCTGGTTGTATATTTTCTTAACATTTTAACAGAAAACAAAAAAAATACGAGCTGGGACACATGCAAAGTCTCTTAAGGGTGGTGGATTCAGAAAGGCACAATATTGTACAAAATAATAATAATTATTATAATAATTACAGTTTCATCAAAAAGCAATTTGTTTAGCACCTTGAGTGTTTTGCGCGAACGCACGTCTGTGGTCGAGCACGTCCGCCCGCCACGGCATTAAAAGTCCTTTTTTCTCTCTCGTCCCGCTCCTGACTTGCTTCTCAGTCACGTGGTTACGAACCCACAGGGGGTTGCCACCACACTCCCCACTTTCTTTCTTCCTGGCTTCGCGCCTTCCGACCCTGTCCGGCGGTTGGGGGGGTGGTGGAGGGCAGGGGGGCGGGGGGGCTTAAGGTGTGAGGCGGGGGTCGGGAGGGGTTTCCGGGGAGGGCAGAGGGGGCGTCTAGCCGAGGAAGCAGACGGGGCCGACCTCAAAGCCGAACCTCTGGTTGGAGTCGCCGAAGTCGTTGAGCATGACGTCGAGGATGGGCAGCTGGTCGATGCGAGGGGTGTTGATCTCCAAAACTGTCTTGGAGTAGCCCTGCTTAGACTGCTCACAACACACGTCGGCGTTAGAGGGTTAGGGTTTGAAATTAGATTTTCACATTTGGGTTTCAAGTTCAAGTTAGGGTTTAAAAAATACTGAGTTAGAGTTTTTAAACCAGGGTTAGGGTTATTGTTTAAAAAATAGGATTTTGAAATAAAATTCCAAAATGTGTTAGGGTTTTAAATTAGGTTTTGAAATTAGACTCTCCCATTAGGATTAATGTTTGAAGCAAAACGTTTGAAATTAAGATTTCTAGCCTGAGCTAGGGTTTCAAATCAGGTTTAGAGTTTCAAGTTAAAGTTTAAAATTAGGGTTTAAACACTGAGTTAGAGTTTTAAACAAGTGTTTCAAATGGGTTAGAGTTTCGAAATAGGGCATTAAGCCTTAGTTAGAGTTTCTAGCCTAGGTTAGGGTTGCAAACAAATGTTTTTGCTTGATATTGGGTTTTGAAATGAATTTCCCAAATATGTGTTAGAGTTCCAAAAAAAAAGTGTATTATTATTATATAAAATTAGGGTTGTGAAATTAAATTCACACATTTGTGCTAGAGTTTCAAATTAGGTTTGTAATAAGATTCTCAAGTTACTTAATTTGAGAATCTTGAGTTCTAAATTATGACTTCAAAACAAGGTTTTAAAATCCGCATGAGGATTTTAACCCTTTCAGACCCATAGATGATTGCAGTAGACATGACATATTTGTGTGTCTAAACTAATAAAACGCATAATTTGGATGATGTCAACACTTCTGGTTCATGATTGGATCCCAGCTAACCAATAACAATCACAAGTTGATTTGCATAATGTTCATGCTAAAAATGTTACATATAAGCCTGGTAAGTTCACAGCACATTACAGCCATACTACTGTATTCTGGTGGCCACTATATCAAATAAAGACATGCGCGAACCCAAATATTATTTTCCATGTTATTCTTATGTGGCAAAGGAGTCAAAATCAGTAAAAAAAAAAGAAATAAGAAAAAAGAAAAAAAGAAAAAGCCTAGCATAAAAAACGCGGGTCTGAAGGGATTGGGGTAAGGGTTAAGGACTTTCAAAGTAGGTTTTAAAGTTCGGGTTAAATTTTGGAATAGGTTAAGGCAGGAGTGGAGAGATCCGGTCCTTGAGAGCCGGAGTCCTTCAGGTTTTGGATATTTCCCTTCTTCAACACAGCTGATTCATGATCAGCTCATCAGCAAGCTTTGCATAAACCTGATAATGATCCTGTTAATTGGAATCATCTGCAGTTCGAGTAGGGAAAACTCTAAAACCTGCAGGATTCTGGCCCTCGAGGACCGCAGTTTGTCTTAAATTTATGTTTCAAGTCTGAGTAAGTGTTTGTTTGGCTTTCAAACCAAGGAAATTAAGGTTAGTTTCAAGTTAAGATAAGATAAGATCCACGTTAGGGTTTAGAATCACGGTTTCAAATCGGGTTTGGGTTTTCAAAGTAAGGTTACAAGTTTGGAGTAAGGGTTGAAGTTAGTTCAAACAAGGGTCAACGTTTCAAACAAAGTTAGAAGGTTAAGGTAGGTGAGCACTTACGGCGCATCCGTCGATGAGCGGCTTGATGAAGGGGCTGTTGTCGTACGACATCTCCTCATCGTTGGAGCCGAGGAAGCGCAACGCCTTGTCGTAGCTGTCGGCCTTGGCGTCGTACCACGCCGCCGACTGATGACACACGTACGAGAAGTTCTGGTGCGCCGATGAGCTGAGCAGCTTGAGGAAGGTCATCTGCACCGCGTTGATGCTGTTCTCGGCCACGTCTACGTAGCTCAGCTGCGCGTCGGCGAGAAAGGGGACGTTAATGCCGTACAATGCTAATATATTGATCAAATGTTAAAACGCTGCCGGTTTTACTTACGATCTTTCCACGTTTGAATTCACTGAACCAGGAACCGGGCGTCTCCTTGGGCCAGTTGGATATTCTGACCTGCAGAGGAGAACAAGAACACGTCACTATGCTTACTTCGGCGTCTTTGCATTGCATTCTTTTTCGTCCCAACACTCACCCCCGAGGACTTCTTGTCTGGGTTGATACACGTTTCGCCGCCTGCCGTGAAGTTGCAGAACACTTTGATGGCGTCTCCTATGCAGCCCTGGTTTGGATCGATCCAGTATTCGCCTGACGAAGCAAGACCATCATCATTTTTTTTGTTCGGAATTCCATCCATCCATCCATCCATCGCTTATCCGGGGTCCGGTCGCGGGGGCAGCAGCTTTAGCAAGGAAGCCCAGATTTCAACCAGCTCTTCCGACGGGATCCCAAGGTGTTCCCAGACCAGCCGAGAAACATGCCCGGAACACCTCTCCAGGGAGGCGTCCAGGAGGCATCTGAACCAGATGTCCGAGCCACCTCAACTGGTTCCTCTCAACGCAGAAGAGTAGCGGCTTGACACTGAGTACCTTCCGGAAGATCGAGCTTCTCACCCTATCTCTAAGGGAGAGCCCGGATACCCTGCGGAGGAAACTGACTCCTCTGTGAGTCATCACCTTATCGTGGTGGAGGGGTTTGCGAGTCCCAATGAGCCTAGGAGCTATGTTGTCTGGGGCTTCATGCCCCTGGTAGGGTCACCCATGGCAAACAGGTCCTAGGTGAGGGACCAGACAAAGCATGGCTCAAAAGACCCCTATGATGAATGTAAATTTTGTATTGTGGTTTCCCTTGCCCGGACGCGGGTTACCGGGGCCCATCCTCTGGAGCCAGGCCTGGAGGTGAGCGTCTGGTGGCCGGACCTATACCCATAGGGCCCGGCCGGGCACATCCCGAAAAGGCATTGTGGGTCCCCCTTCCCATGGGTTCACCACCTGTGAGAGGGACCAAAGGGGTTGGGTGCGCAGTGAGCTGGGTGGCAGCCAAAGGCGGGGGCCTTGGCGGTCCGACCCACGGCTACTGAAGCTAGCTCTGGGGACATGGAATGTCACCTCTCTGGCAGGAAAGGAGCCTGAGCTGGTGTGCGAGGCTGAGAAGTCCCGACTAGATATAGTCGGACTCGCCTCCACACACAGCTTGGGTTCTGGTACCAATCCTCTCAAGAGGGGCTGGATTCTCTTCCACTCTAGAGTTGCCCACGGTGAGAGGTGCAGAGCAGGTGTGGGCATACTTATTGCCCCCCGGCTAGGCGCCTGTACGTTGGGGTTTACTCTGGTGAACGAGAGGGTCGCCTCCCTCCACCTTTGGGAGGTGGGACGGTAGCTGACTGTTGTTTGTGCTTATGCACCGAACAGCAGCTCAGAGTACCCAGTCTTTCAGGAGCCCTTGGAAGGTGTGCTGGAGTCTAAGGTCTATTCAGGGGTGCTGGAGAGGAAGGTCCGTCGGGAAGTCGAATCTCGGATTCAGGAGGAGCAGTGTGGTTTTCGTCCCGGCCGTGGAACCGTGGACCAGCTCTACACCCTTGGCAGGATCCTTGAGGGTGCATGGGAGTTCGCCCAACCAGTCCACATGTGCTTTGTCGACTTGGAGAAGGCGTTTGACCGTTTGACCGTGTCCCTCGGGGAGTCCTGTTTGGGTGCTTCGGGAGTACGGGTTACCGAGCCCCCTGATACGGGCTCGTCGGTCCCTGTACGACCGATGTCAGAGTTTGGTCCGCATTGCCGGTTGGACTCCACCAAGGTTGCCCTTTGTCACCGATTCTGTTCATAACTTTTATGGAAAGAATTTGTAGGCGTTGAGTCGGTCCGGTTTGGTGGCCTCAACATTGCATCTTTGCTTTTTGCAGATGATGAGGTGCTATTGGCTTCTTCAAGCTGTGATCTCCAACTCTCGCTGGAGCGGTTCGCAGCCGAGTGTGAAGCGGTTAATGTGAAACTCAGCACCTCCAAATCTGACACCATGGTGGCCTCTCCAGGTCGGGGATGAGATCCTGCCCCGGAGATCGGCAGGCGGATCAGTGCAGTGTCTGCAGTGATGCGGACTCTGTATCGGTCCGTTGTGGTAAAGAAGGAGCTGAGCCGAAAGGCAAAGCTCTCGATTTACCGGTCGATCTACGTTCCTACCCTCACACCTATGGTCACGAGCTGTGGGTCATGACCGAAAGAACAAGATCCCGGATACAAGCGGCCCAAATGAGTTTGTTCAGAATTATTCAATCATTTCCTACAATAATATCTCATTACAATATTCAACACCCATATTGCATCTTTTTCAAATATCGTTCAGCTGTAGTGGTGGATAAAAAGTGATTTAAAACACAGCCTGGGTAAAAACTGTTTGCGCTGCTAATGCTAAGCTAACGGGCACTTCTACCCCGCCTACCATCTGGGAAGTCAGGTTGGCTGAGGCGCAGGTCATTGCAGGTGCGGGCAGGGTTGTCGGCGGTGCCCAGAGGGAACTTCATGCGCTCGATATCCTGCTTGAGGTTGTGGAGGGAGCCGAAAACGTCCTCCATGGCCAGGCCGTCGACGCTGTAATCATCCGCCGCCTCGTCCGCTTGCTCCTCGGCGTGCCGCTTGTTCTTTCTCGACACATGCTGGATGGGCAGCGACTGGATGATGTCACCTGCCGGGCCCTGCGGAGCACAAGAGGAAAGTTTAACTAAACTGGAGCGAATAAGGTGACATTGTGAAAACTGATCAAATGCTTGCATGCTAATGCTAGGGATGCTACATCAACAACCTGTGAAGAGAATAGTGCTGAAAGGATTTTACATCTTGCCTTGTTGCCAGATGCTATTGTGATGAGAAACCATCAAATTCTTAGGCGTGATAGGAGTGTGGCAGGTTCTGACCAACTTTTAAGTTTGGATTTAAAGGCGCACTGAGTGAAGATGTAGACTGCTTTGCTAGCTTCTTGTGCTAGCTGGTTAGTTTAAACTGGAAGTCAACCTGAATTTTTTCTTGACAATTATCTGTTATATTTGACCTCGCTAGTCTAAACATGACATTCTGATTAATATTACATTTGTGGAATATGAGTTATGTTCAAAATCCAGTTGTTTTTATCCATCTCAGGGGGCGGCCATTTTGCCAATTGCTGTCGACTGAAGATGACATCTCAGTTGCTCAAGGCTCAGGCAACGACCAAGCACAGCTCACCTGTTTTCTGAAGCTGAGCTGTGATTGGTTGTTACCTGAGACATGAGCAACTGTGATGCCATTTTCAGTCGACAGCAAGTGGTAAAATGGCCTCCAACTGATATTGATAAAAATGTCTGGGTTTTGCCGCTTAACTCGTATTCCACTAACATAATATGAACCAGAATACCGTATTTAGACTAGAGGGCTGCATAGAACATATTATTGTGACTTCTCTAAATGTTTTTGTAGCACACTAAAATTGGAGTAACTTACAGGGGGTCCAGGGGGTCCCATCAATCCGGGGTCTCCTTTCTGACCTGCTGAACCCTGAAGGCAAAAAAAGACATGTTAAAAAGAACCCATTACCAAGAATGACGGATGACTGATTGTTAAAAACACAACTTACAAATGCTCCCTTGGAGCCTTTTTGTCCATAAGCTCCCTGGTAAGAAAATACAGAAATTGAGATGGGTGAACATAAAGGTACAAAATGTGGAAAAAACATATGCAAAAAGTGTAACTTACAGGAATACCAGGAGGACCAGGAGGACCTAGAGGTCCATGGGGACCCAAAATACCCTATGGGAAGAAAAAAACATACATTAGGATGTGATGATGTTTTTTTTTTTTTTAAAGAAGTCAATCTAATATGAACTTACAGATTCACCCTTGCCACCAGTGGAACCTTGTGGTCCGGGAAGACCTCTATCTCCCTTCTCTCCAGACTCTCCAGGGGGTCCGATGAGACCGATGAGACCGGGGTGACCCTGCCCGTGAAGGAATTGACACAAATTTACTGAATAAAATGAAATTATTCCATACAATACGTGAGGTTATCAGCAGAAAAAATATATGCCGACAACCGGCATAATGTTAATTTGTTTCTCACTGGATAGATGCACTGCTATGATGCTAACATGCTCACAGTGGGTAAGTTAACATGTTGAACAATAGCAACTCAAGTAGAAAAACTGCTACGGTTGACCAATAGTGATTTTAAATCACACCTTGTTGTCAGGTATTATTTGCGATTAGTGCTAATAAGCATTACCTTCTCTCCTTTGAATCCGGAGTCGCCTTTCATACCAGGAAGTCCGGGTGGTCCCTGCAGACAGTCAGGATGTTGAGTGTAAATGACAGTGGAAAAACCCTGCATTGACCCATATTGCAAAACTTACAAGAGGTCCAGGAGGTCCATCTTTTCCAGAGGCACCAGGAAGTCCTTGCTCACCCTGAGATGAAACAAAACCGGATATAGCTTAGCATGTGCGCTAGCAAATGCTTCAGGTGCTGGAAACATTAATAGTTTAATCCTCATCTCGACTCATCTATCAAAAAACAAAACTGAAGACTCACGACAGGGCCAGGGATTCCTCGAAGACCCTCAGCACCAGGCTTTCCAGAGGGTCCCTGGGCTCCCACAGGACCGGTCTTTCCAGGAGGTCCTTCAGCCCCGGCTTCTCCCTGTGGGGCAAAACAGGTTGTTATGACTAAAAGGTTATTTTTTTGACTCAATTCAGGTATGAAAGATTATTGCATCCAAGTTGTGAGAACTGATCAAATGCTAACATTTGGTATGCTAACACATAGCAAGATCTGAGTAGAGAGAGAGTTCAAGTTGTCAGGTGTTATTTCTAACAGGAAATGATAAAATATTAACATGCTGTTATTTTGTTCTGTTTAAATCCACATTTTACCTTGGATCCCTTCTCTCCTTGTCGTCCTTCCTGTCCCGCTCGTCCATTGGGTCCCTACAGGGGGACAAACACACACACAATTATTGATGCCGCTATCATTTCATTCAATGGTCGCCCGTCCAAGTGTTGACCTTGAAGATACTTTCCATTATGTTCGAAACACGCTAAAAGCTAAAAGCTGTCCAAACAGCCTCAGGTCATGAGGTCACCAGCACACTGGTGTTGTCATGTGCTATTAGGGCCGTCATCAAATGTCTGTGTGTGTGAGTGTGTGTGTACCCCAGCTTGTATGTTTGCTTATGACGATGCACATCCACGTGCTTCGTCGTGCACCATGAGGAGTTGATTCTAAAAACTATTATTGTATTGTATTATGCTGATGTTTCTAAAATTATATATGTTACATGGAAAAAGCTTATTGGTGCTAAATCCCACCTTATTCAATATTTTTGGGTTAAAAAAATTATATATATTTTTCAGTGAAATCATAATTGGGCTCTACTCCACGAATATTGGAGATCCACTATAATAAATATTTATAACAGTAACATATACATAACATAACGGAAAAATAACCCTAAGTATGTATTTAATTATGAATGTTGTGGCATGTATCTCCAACTATGACAAATATTTGCCATACTATATTATAAACATAAAAAAAGAAGAAGGATATTAATAGAATAAATACAAATATACATTAAGTTAAATTATTTGTATTTCCACGCACTATATACTGAATTAAAATATGAATAACGTTGGGATGGTCTTAGGATGGCACATTCGGTATATTTTCATTGCATAGAGCTCCTAATAAGCAATATTATAAATAATGAAATATACAACCCATAACAATACCGGCAAAGTGAATATTTGGCATGTTGTTGTTGTCCATTAAAAAGCACTTAACAGATTTACTTTTTAGATGCAATAAATATATAAAAAGTCTTATTATTATTATTATTATTACTTACTATCTATCAAAAGGCATTTTTAATCTTTCAAAAACAACTTATTATAAATAAAAAATGAATGACGTAATTAATTAATGAATTTAAAATATATTAAATACCATATATTAAAAATGGTACACATTCCTAATCTAAATCCCCCATTTTTAAAACTGTCTACTCACCCGTTTGCCAGGAGGTCCTGGTACTCCAGCCTCACCAGAAGGACCTGGAGGTCCCTAAATGGAGGGGTGACAAAAAAATTGTAATATATCGGGATGCAATACTTGCTTTTGACCGTTTATCTTCAGATTTGTAACAACGTACCGGTTGACCGGCCTCTCCATCATCTCCCTTGTCACCATTTAAACCGTCAAGGCCCTAAATGAGAGATTTTCCAAACATTCAAATCAATGCAAATTTGTTGCCACACAAAAAGGATGCCATACAATAATGGGCCATGATGACGTTGGTGCAATTAGCAAACACCACCACATAGAATAATAGGGAACAATTAGAAATGATTAATAATATGTAATACTTACAGCAGCACCGGGCTCACCAGGAGGTCCGGGGTCTCCTGGAAAACCAACAGGGCCCTGCAGAGAGAGTGAGAAAATGACTCAACATTTTAACTTAACAAAAACAGTTTTCTATGCCATGGTGTCGAGCGTAGTTGCACATACAGGGTTACCCTTGGGGCCGTCATCTCCAGAGGGTCCGCGAGCCCCGGCGGGTCCCGCTGCTCCGGGCGGTCCAGAGTCTCCCTTCTCGCCAATCTCTCCTCGCAGCCCCTGAAGGCAAAACACACCACAGGGTCAATCTGTCAATTTAAACAATATTTGCATCATCAGAATTGAATTTCAAATTGGGTGTGAAAATGACTTACTGCTGAACCTGGCTCTCCGGATGATCCTGGGTTGCCGGCCTCGCCAGTTTCTCCCTATTGAGCGAAAAGCAAGTTTGGCAAAATTTAGATACTGTAAATTTTACCAAAGAGTACACACTGCACACACTGTACTGCACACACTACCCCCAAAATTTCAATCACTTCTATACACAATCATTTTACACTGAAAAGTTGCCTTTCCCAAACATTTTAGGCCATGCGCCAATTCAATTTCCTGACATGGATGTTGTACCACTCATCGTTATGCACACCACCAAAGTGAGAAGTGAAAGCTACTAGAATACACAACCCAATTCCACAACATCCCAACCAAGATTGTGCACTCCCTTCTCCCCTTAAGCATCACCCCCCAAAAAAATCCTTAAAAAAAACATGTCAATATCTAAGCAAAGATGGTGCATCACCTCTCCGCCTCATTCGCAGCCTAAAAAAGTCAAATTGTGTCTTAACGTGAAAAAAAAAAAGATAGAAAAATGAGCTACCACAAGCAAAGCGCACATTAAAAACCTCCTCACCTTCTCACCGACAGCTCCTGGTCCTCCAATACCACCGGGGGGGCCTTGAGCTCCCTGTGGATACAGCGTATTTATCAGTGAAGGCCGTTATACCAGTAAAAGTGCTGAATTTCAATTTCAAACAGAAAACAAGCTTACACTGGCACCACCTGGTCCTTGAGGGCCACGGGGGCCTGGTGGTCCAGGAGGTCCCTGTTAAAAGACATGCATAAAGAATTATGTCTTTAAAAAAATCACATTATTATATTAAAAAAACAAAAGTACACTCACCATGGCTCCAACGTCTCCGTTCTCTCCCTTCTCGCCTGGAGGTCCGGGCAAACCCTGGAAGAGGTGCGAGTCATTTGTTAGAGCATGACTGAGCTGCATTATCATGGCTAAAATGATAATCATGATTCATTTGATCAATATTTTAATCACACATATTCATCATGTTTGGGAAAACATCTGTATTTTTATTGCACTACTTTTCAACATAAAAATGATAAGTGATGTTGAAACGCATAAAAAAAAAAAATCCCAAGAATTTAACATTTCTAACTGAATAAACTGCTATTATCTTGTTTGAAAATGCACGTTCGTCATCATGAGGTGGTGTTTGTCAGACGACCTTGTATACTACCCATCCCATCCTGTTCAACAACAACATACAGCTTTGTTTCATATTGCTGATTTCCTGGTGTAAGAGGCTAATTCATAACGGCTTGAGGCTTCATTCCTGAGCTAAGCGAGCACGGACAGATAAATAACGCATCCCACAGTGCCGGCCAATAAATAACGGCGGTGTTTGTGAAATACGCACACTAATGGATTAGAAAGATGCACTCTTCGGCACACATAGCAAATCGATATGCGTTTACTAATGCTTCTCTATCATTGATACATCCAACCGTCTGCACATCCTGCACCACATTTTCAGCTACATGGGAGAGGAAAAAAAAACTTTCAATCTATTTATCCATTGCCCACAGTGAAAAAATCATTAGCACTGTGCTCCGAGTGGACATCTACTGAAGGGCATTCTTAATTAAAAGAGGGGAGATCAGAGGAGTGCGGGAGGCCCAATTAAAAGTCAATTACGCTGAATAACGACGTTATTAGGCCCCACTGGCCGGCTGGCCGGCGGGGGCGAGCCAAGTATGGAGGTAATTAACTTTGAGATGTTAAACTCTGAGTTTCTCTTTATAGAAATGTCCTTTGGATTACTTTTTGATGGAGGTGAGGCTGCTTCATCTATATTCGGCTTTATTTCTGTTAAATAGTAATAATAATATTAATAATTTATTATTCTTGTGAAATTAGAACTTAAAAAAAAATCTAATAACTATGACTTTTTTCTTGTAAAATTAAAACTTATTTTTTTAACCCCCACCTTCAATACCTTTATTCCCTAAAATCAAAACTTCAATATCTGTTTTTGTAAAATGACACTCTTTTAATTTTGGGAAAATAACTTTGTCCCCCTTTATAATTATGATTTTGGTGGTAAATGTATACATTGACACTTGTAACACTCCCCCCACCCCCTCTCAAAATTAATCTTTTTTTCTTCATACTATTAAACCTTTTTTTTTTGCCCTCATAGAATACTTAATTGTTCTCTTTAGCTCTTAAAATGATTTTGATCCCCCTCTGTAAAATAACCACACAGTCCTCCAATAAATATGACCACATAGGTCGCTTTGAAAAGGTGCCAAATTACGACCAAGTGTTACGTGTTTTAGTTTAGCGACCTCTATCGGCCATGTTAAATGGCGCAAAAATACTAAAGTGAGAGTCAAACTGGTGGGAAGACGAGTGTTTTTATCTGACTGAGCTATTTGGCCGGTGATTGTTTTAGTGTTGACTACATGTTTTGTAACTACAACCTCACTGTGCTTTTTCCTAATCTCAACCATTAGTGTCCCATGTAAGGACGTAAAGTGTGCTGTACAACGGTACCTCACTGAGAGCCTCATCCTAACCCCAACCATTAGTCCGTGACGGGGAATTGACATACATGTCAACATTAAAAATGAACACTAAGATCATTACTGGACTGTTAGCTCAGTAAGATAAATGTTTCGTTTTCCGACCACACGACCCGGGTTCGAGTCTGAGTTTGGTATTTTTTCGCTATTTAACATGGCCGATAGAGGTCGCTAAACTACAACACGTGACACTTGGTCGTATTTTAGTGCATGGTAACATGACCAATATGGTTGTTATTGTTGGAGGACTTGTTGAAAAATTACAAATGTTACCTTCTTTTGATGAAGAAAAAAAACCTTAAATATTTACTTTTGTTCATAACAGGATTTACACCCAACATTTTTAATCCCCAAATTATAATTATATATATTTTGGTCAAATTGCAACTTTTATTTGTCCCTAAACTATCACTTTTTAGTTGTAGGTGTAATATGTAACAAATGGTGCCATTGCTACTTCCTGTTCTTGTTCCCATATTAGTTGGTTTTGTAAGACTCCATTGACCAGCTTTTTGTAACACCTTGTACAGTATTCAGGTTTACAATAGCTGGAGATGATGATGCTTTTGCAAGCTACTTTGGGTCTCTTTGCTTTGCTTGAGCTGTTTTGTTTGTAAATGCTTTTAAGTGTTGTGCTTTTGCTTGTGTGAAGCACCTTAAGTCACCGAAATGTGCTATAGCTATAAATAAATCTGCCTTGCCTTGATTGGACTCTCAGCTAGTATTTACTAGCCTTTTGTGAACAAAGGACATTGGTTTGGAAAATCTTCTGTCACTGAGTGAAAATGTAGACTGCTGTGTTAGCTTTTTGTGCAAGCAACGAGCTAGGTATCCAGTTGTAGGTATCCCTGTACTGTTACTGTGCATGATAAGTGATTCTGGTGTGTAGAATCAACTTCAGCATTAACATCAGCTCGGCTAGATGCCAAACGCTATGCTAGCGCTGATTGATGTGTAACTTTGCCTATTCTAAGCAGGAGCAGACAGGAGGGCAAAGAAACATTATTTAACCAGGAGTGAGGCTTCATGAATAAATGATGCCGTTTTTTTCCCCCCACAGTCATGTAAATGAGATGAAATGTCATTAGAAGGAAGTCATTTGTACTCAGGAAACAAACGACGGGACGTACATCTCAAGAAGGTTACGAAAACAACAAGATTAGTGAAAGGACAAACCTGTAGGCCGATGGGTCCCGGAAGACCGGGGAAACCTCTGGATCCTTCGTCTCCTTTCTGGCCAAACATTCCCTGTTGTCCTCTGGGGCCGGCTTCACCATCGCTGCCCTACACGAGGCCCAAACGAAACCAGGCATATTCAAGGTGACTCCGTTGAAGGGAGGGTCAATAAGCACTTTACAACACCGATACAGTCAATCGGGACAAATGGTCTCCTTAACCAGAATTCCAAAGTTCGTTTCATGACGATTTGTACAACCTTTTGATTTTCCTCGTCAGTTGATATGTGAGTCACATGGTGATTGGAGTTTATGTAAGATTTGTATAAAGTGTTACTGAATTATAATTAATTAATAATAATCATGTTGTTTTCTCCTACAATTATTTTTTTTTCTCTGAAAATTCCAACTCAAACACTTTTACACTTGTAAGATTATAATTTTGTTTTGCTTCTAAAATATATATCCTTTTTTTTAAATCTGAATTTTCCCCCCTGCAAAATCAAATCTTTTTTAATTCTTATTTAATTTCCTCCAAAAATGAGGAAAATTTTTTTCAATTTACTTAGTTTAGTACTTCAATTAAATTTTTCCTACTCATAAAATTTGTACTTTTTCTTCCTACAATTTATTACATTTTTGTGGGTAAAATTATAACTCTCCGAAAATTACATTTTTTTTCTACAATTATTATAATTATTTTTAATACTACTACTACTTAATTACTGCTTTTATCATCATAAAAAGAATACTTCTGGGGGTTACTTTTAACTTGAAAATTTTCCTAAAAATATTGGTAAGATTAAAATTTTGTTCTTATAAAATCACAACACTTTTTTCCTCCTAAATTTGTTTATTATTTGCAATAAAAATGTTGGTTCTTGTAAAATTACTTAAAAATAATTATCTTACCGTTATGACTTTGTTGGAATGATTTTGCTTGTTTTATACTACAATAATAATAATAATAATAATAATAATAATAAATACCTATCCTCAGTGGGCAATCAAAGGAAAAACAAAAACCTTAAATCCTACATTTCCTTGTGCAATTACTTTCAGTATATTCTTTGACAATAATAATAAACAGCTTTTTTTTCCAGCACCATAGCAAATGGAGCACAGATGAAGTTGATTTGAACTGACAAACAAATGTTCACTAATTGCCTGTTCAGCTCGGTCATGCTACCGACTCTCGGCCAGTCTGCCCTCGCATTCAAAAAATATATATATTTTCACCCCCTACAGATGCCGTCTTTTGGCTGCTAAAGCTGGAACATTTACAACAACGAGCCGCTGGTTCGACTAACCCCGCACCCCCCTCCCTCGGGTGATCCCCTATTGCAGAAAGTCTTGACGTTGCGGTAATGAGGCGGGCGTGGCGGCGAGCGTGTTTGGCGGCTTGTCGACACTGAACGCGATGTGGCGATTTTTCCCCGCCGGCATGCTGATGTGCTGCTGTGTCATTTTTAGGATAACAATGTCAGTGAGGCTTGTTAAAAAGTTGCCTAGTAGTAGACAAAAACTCTTAAATCAGTTGAGGCAATTCAAGGGGGACTTATTAGGAGCATGTGACTTTTTGATTGCTCGTATACAAATGGTTAGGTCATTAAAGGGGGAATTACACTACCAAGTACAGTAAATCTGTTGTTAGTTGCCTAATTCTCCAAATGTGTGTGTGTGAGTGATGTTAGTATTCAGTTAATTTACATTATAGCATCACCGAATTTCATTTCTTGGCAACCATTCTGGGCTAATATTCTCTTTTTTTTCCAGATTTTCAAAGCCACGGGCTGACTACAGTACAGTGAACACATGCATGTTGGCATATTTCCAGTTTGGCATTTGTGATTTTCCCTGTAGACAGATTTTTTGGCGCCCATGGAACTATGTTGAAGTTATTCAGGCTAACGCCTGGCCTAATAGAAAAAAGTGCTTTGTTGCCATCTTGCAGGCAATCCCCAACTTTTTGGGGTGGGCAACAATTGTAGAATTTTGCTATTCGTGGCAGGACTCGTTCACTCATGAATACATATTGTGTCAGAGCCAAAAGGTAAGCAGAGCTGCAGTATCATTGAATGCACAGGTATAGGTTTGCTTTTATCTCATCAACCTCAAAACTATTTTTAAAAAAGAGGGTTAAGTTACAGATGTTGAACCCAATGTCTACTCTTTAGCTGTTGTTGTATTGGTCACTCATTGAGATGATCGGAAAAAATGGGAAGTGGTACTCACAGCTGGACCAGGAGCTCCGATCACACCCTGAAGACCACTGGGGCCTGGTGGTCCCTGAAGCAAGAACAGTTACAAAGCTGATGAAGATGACACATCCTCATATTTCCAACCACATGAACATTTTATATGAAAGCAAGGGACTTACAAGTTCGCCCTTGTCTCCTTTGCCTCCCTTCTGTCCGGGGCCGCCAACCTCTCCCTGTAGGACGATACAAAAGCAGCAGAGGGCATCCTCCATCTTTAAAGGCACTTTTCAAAGCCCCCTTGACCGCCATTGGCCAGGTACATATTTCTCCAGGGATTCAAATTTAATTGGCCTCCACAACAACCTTGAAGTGAGTTATTTGCACTTAATTGATTGTCTGCGTCGTACGTGACTAGGAATACTTTTTACCCACCTTGTCACCGTCCTCTCCGGGTGGGCCTTGAGGCCCGCCTGAACCGGGAAGACCAACAGGACCTTGGATGCCATCGCGGCCAGCCGGACCCATGGGACCTTTCTCTCCCTAAATAACATGAAAAACGGATAACAAATTGAATGTATGAACCCTGCGAGATTAACTGCTGGTGGAGAAAAATGTACTTACGGGAGCTCCCTTTTCGCCAGCCGGTCCGGGTGGTCCCTGGGGGCCGTTGCGTCCCGTCAGGCCGATAGGACCTCCGGGGCCAGCCGCGCCTCTCTCACCTGGGGAACCCTGTCACATTGAAACAGGTATAGAAAAAAATGACATTAGCAAATATTGATAGATGGAAGGGGCAGGATTAACCCTAATCAACTCTAATACTCTTACCCTAATCCCATACCCATACCCTAAACCCCGAATCTAATGTCATATCCTAACTCCTAACCATAACTCTTAATTTTTTTTATTCGTAATCCCTCACCCACAATCCCTAACCATATTCCCTCAATCTAATCCAAACTCTTAAATCTAACCCTGAGTTTTATTTCTAATCCTTAATTTTAATCCCTCACCCCAACAATAATCCTCACCCTTACATTTTTACCTTAAACCCTCATTCTAACCCTCACTTTAAACCAGGGATGGCAAACTGTGGTCCTCGAGAGCTGGAGTCCTGCAGGTTTTAGAGGTTTCCCTATTCAAACTGCGTCTGATTCCAATTAACAGGATCATTATCAGGTTAATGCAGAATTGGGAAATATCCAAGACCTGTAGTTCTCTGGACCGGATCTCACCATCCCTGATTTAAACCCTCACGCCTAACTATAATCCCTCACCTTTCCACTAAACCCAACCTTAAACTAACCCTAAACCACCCCATACCCTCAAAATCCTCTAAAACTCACTCCAAACCCTACCCCGGTGGAACTTAATCTGGGTTTGATCGAACCCCAAGGAAGGAGTGAGTCAGTCTCAGGGGTTTCAGAGGTCAAGACCCCCCCCCCACCCCCATTCAAATGATTTGTGATTACACGCCCCAATAACGCTACATTGCTTGGCCTATCTGTGCTGCGCAAGTAGTCGACTTGTGGCAGTTGTGATGGTACGCCGTGTAATTTCTTTATTGTTGTAATCCCTTCATACCAACTATGTCGAGGAGAAAAAAAAGTGGTTGGGCAAATATGTGCAATATGACCTCACATGTATAATGGAACATGGTGGTCAATTCTGGGGCCTCTACTGTTTTCATTGTATCTGCGGCCTCAGCTGTGGTTCTAGAAATATAGAGTTGAGTTGAGTGATGGTAATCAGCGTCCTAACTGCATGGTTTGCAATGCCAAGCATAGCAATTCTAGTCCAGCACAACTAGCTATCTAGCAAAACTAAATGAAAATTGAAAATTGCATGGTGATGGGGAAGACAAGAACACAACACTTTCTGAATTGAAGAGAGCCAGATTCGACGAAAAGGCTACTCTTCCTGGTCATTCTGTTGACCAGTAAAACCCAATTTGAAAAAATAAATAAAAACAATTCTGGGTTCGGTAGGGAACTGGTGGGGTTTGGTACCTCCAACAACCACTGCTGTAGACAAAACAACATTTACAACTTTGAAGATTTTATAGTCTTCAATGAAGAAAATATGCATGTTTTTGTAGTATAGGAAGAAGCCTATATACCCAATACAATCACAGGGAGAACATGCAAACTGTACAAAGATGTTTGCTGAGATTCAAATCTGGATCATTTAAATGCGATTCAAATGTGCTAACCACAAATGATCGTGCTGAAATTCAACCAATTTCATGGCAATTTAAAACACAGCATGGATATGTCTCACTGTTGGATATATAATAGTAGCATGAAGCCAAAGCTGTTGTGTTTGGTCAAAATTATGGGATACCACAGGCTAAACTGGCCGTCAAAATGAAAGGCTAGAGTGATCGATGCTGCAATCACACTCACTGACGTTCCCACAACAGCAGGAAGTCAATGTGTTGCGTTCGCCATCCCAAAATATTCCCGCCAATTTGAGCTAATTGCCTCATTGCGCTCATTCACAGATGATCTTTTCATCTCTTTTCATCGCCTGTCATCTGATGGGTTGTCGCTAGAGAGGTGCTTTAGGGCTATAATTGTAACAAGGCCGTGTTTAACGGTTCGACAAAATGTCAGGCGTTTCAAAGTCGACTGTCAGTCAGCTTTCGCCCATTCAGCTGCTGCAGAGGCTTTTCAAGAGCCACACTTATTCATGCAGTACTTCCCCATAAGAGATCCTGTTCGCTCTTCCACTTGAGTGTGTACGACTACTACCGAGGAGGATGTCCATTAAGTGCGACAAATCAGTGAAACCATACATTCCCCAACAGCACATTTGTAATAATAACAATAAACAAGTACAGCAAAGTATTTACGCTGCAAATGTGTTACAGTGTTACTTACGATAGGGCCGGCGGTACCCTGGGGCCCTTCTCCTCCCTTTAAGCCACCTGGACCCTGAGAGCACACGGAGAGGAGAAAGTTGGCGTCAGATGTGGACCCGCATAGAAGAAATTAGGCTGAAGAATCCATGATGAAAAAGATGCAGGAAGTCTGCCATTTTGGTTTGAAAGTCATTTAGGTTCATTTTGGACATTTCCAGGTGTCCCATTTACTACCAAATTTGATGCTACACAGATTAGGAAGATTAAGATTCGTCACTGAATGTAGGTAAGACCACATGAAATTTGGTAGGTACCATACATGAACTACTAAAAACTCTGAAGAATCCATGCTGGAAATGACATTGATTCCCAGTCATTTTGGTTTGATGTGGTTAATTTAAGTTTATTTAGACATTAGGTAGCTTCCCCTGGCATTTTTGGAAAAGCTAAAATGACTTAGCAACATGGGAATTTGGAAGGTGTGTCTATCGTGAATAGCCTAAAAAAATCCATGCTTGAAAAGACACAGCAAGTCTGCTGTTTTGGTTTTAAGTGGCCATTTTACGTCAAAATTTAAAGGGGGAAAGTTTAGACCCTAAGGTCAGGTTCAGTGCTACTTTGAAGACAAATTTACCCCGAGAGATTTTCATGACTGAATTAAAAAAAAGTAGATGAGCGACGCTAAATTACAAAACAGTTTGTTTTCATCATTGAATGTGAGCGGAGCTTGCCAGCGAAATTTGACGACTCGCCATAAAACCCTTAAGACCTCAACTTAATAACCTAATGTACTTTATATAGGGTAAAGGAATGAGCATGGTGAAATCCGGGTCTATCTACTGTATCTCGGGAGGGCTTTCATGCATTTGGCTTTGTGACTCTGCAGTGAGCGCTGTGTATTCGCCTGTGCTGAATCACCACTGCATAGGAGGAAAAGGCTGCTACCCAGATGCAATAAAGGGCTTTCATTACCGTAACTCATTCGCGGGCCTCAGCGCCAGCGGGCATGGAGGATGCCGAGCGAGCAGAAGATTCCACACGCAAAAAAAAAAAAAAAAAAAAAAAAAAAAAAGATTTGTGAAAAAGATTTATTGGCTCATATAGCGCTGCTCTGCCTTTGCTTAAAAAAAAAATACTCTATTTGTACCTGTGTGGGTTCCTAATATTTTGGTCACCTTATTTAGCTACACTAGAGAGGCATAGCTCTCTGTATAATGCATGATGATTAGGAATATTTAAAGGAACCAATTACTTATGCATTAAGCCTTCTTTTTTTTTTTTTACATGTTGCTTATTTTGACACTTGTACGACCATTAAAAAGAAGTAAATTAAGTCTGTGTGTTTTTACATCTCAGTGAACGTTACTTACCATAGCGCCTGGAAGACCTCTTGCCCCCTGGAAGCCACGCAGACCTGCAGGACCTGGCTTACCACCGGACCCCTGAGGGCCTGGATCTCCCTGTAGAGAGACAAATAACTCATTGAGTGACAGCCAGAACATGTTACACTTTAGGGTAAGTACAATGAATGTAATGGTTTTAAAATACAATGCAAGTTATTAAAAAACAACATCTCTAAAATACACAAAAAAATAATTGTAAGATGAGGACTTAAAGCCTGTGCTATTGAATCAGTTGTGTGACTTAAAACAACCAAAATGTTTTGACATGCACGTGAATTGAGACACATATTCATCAGTTTATTAGGGAGGCACTGTTGCCAGTAAAAGGCGCAATTTTGCTGCATGCTGTAAATGAGGAAAAATTGCACCATCTGGTGGATAAACATTGTTACTTTGACTTACAAGATACGAGTTGTCGCTACTGTATGTCCATTTTTCGTCATGAGTTGCGAGCAAAGATTTGAGTTACGAGTCATAGAACAAATTGAAGTCACAAGACAAGACGCCACTGCATATAAATACTGAGACTACATTTCACATAACGGATTGCATTAGTTTATGTTAAGATACATCAAAAATTTTATTCACAGTGGTTTTAAGTAGGACCTTTTTTTATTTTCATGGATTTGTCGTTTTAGTTTAAGGGACAAAGATGACAATTGTCCGTCGCTAGCAAATGAGGCCTGCAGTATATTCATTCAACAGTGCAAAAAATGCCTGGGGAAAAAATGAATGGCACAAAATGTCTGTACGATCGCTCAAGGTTTCATTGTGACAATCCACACAAAATAATTTGTTGTCTTTGACTTTTTATGACTACGAAAAGTGCTCGTTTACCTTTCCACCCTCTTTTCCAGCAGCGCCTGGCAAACCTTGCTCTCCAGGTGGGCCTGGGGAACCAGGGTGACCTCGCTCGCCACTTGGTCCAGTCTCTCCGGTTGGACCCTGACAGTGAACAGCAAAGTTATTCACTCATCAGTGTATATATATATATATATATATATATATATATATATATATATATATATATATATATATATATATATATATATATATATATATATATATATATATATATATATATATATATACATATATATATGTATATATATATATTTATATATTTTTTTACCTGTCCTTCTAATTTTTCCTAATAGAATGCATTGGCTCCTATAAAAAGGACTTACTTGAGGTCCAACAACGCCTCCAGGTCCTGGTGGTCCAGTCTTTCCTTGGAAACCCTGAAATGGGACGAAACAGCTCAGTTTTCTTCCAAGTCAACATGCTAGATCGTTAGCTTAGCTGGCTAACTGAAAAAAAAGCTTGTGATTGGCCTGTCAGCAGATCCAGGGATGTGTTTTAGCAAAAGGTCAATTGGGAATTCAGGGGGATTAAGATTAATGCTGACCGTCTCTCCTCTCTGTCCTGGGTGACCTGGCAGCCCGTCCTTTCCTGGTGGGCCCTACGCGTAGAGTGGAGAGCCAAATACATCATCATCAGGATAATAACCTATAGATTATTATTAACACTGTGATTGCAATCACGTACATTGGGTCCCTTTGGTCCGGGGAAGCCTACAGGTCCTTGGGGTCCTTGAGGACCCTTTAATGAGAAGAAGTGGTTGATAAAATGGAATTCAATTTCATGACACATGATACCCCCCCGCCCACATCTATCCATCCATTCAATTTCCATATAATACTGCATACAAAATGTACAAAGTAAGAGATTAATTCAAATAATAATAATAAAAAAATATAAATCTCACCCTCTCTCCGGGTGGTCCTGAAGGTCCATCACTGCCTGAGGTGCCCTGATGAGGACAAAAAGATAACACACTATCAGCTTTCTGCAGTTCAATTCACATTTAGACTAAATCACACAGTCCATAAATGAATTGATTTATCACCTTTGCTCCTGGTTTTCCTGTAGGTCCTCTGGCACCACGCCCACCACGTGGACCCTACACACACATCATTGCACATACAAACTATGGTCATCGGAGGAAATAAATATTATGTCGATATTATGTAGGGAATTAATGAATGCGTAGTGTCCACCCAGCAAATTGATCTGATCCAAAATGTGACTATTATTATTGTGTGGGCAGCATGAATCATTTATGATTCAGATGTACGAAATTGCCTACCGTTGGGCCGCGTTGGCCTCGAGGTCCGGATTTGCCAGCAACTCCCTGACAGAGACACAAACAACAACAGAACAGGCTTCAAATCATTTTTAATGATTTGGCAGAACTTTAATATCACGTGAGCATCTCTGGACAAACAAACGGTAAACGTGTGTTGTTGAGATGACCGCCATGTATCCAAATGATTGGTTGTGGGGGGAAAAAAAAAATTAAGGATGAAATTTAAAATATGTTTTTTTTTTAAAAGATTAAATTAAAGTGAAATTCTGATGATTTTTTTAAACAAAATAAAGCAAATCAAACGAAAACATTTAAAACGGATCATAATAAAATACAAAATAAAATAATATGGTATTGATCCGTAAATTTATTGTGTATTTAATTTAATTGAATAAAGCATTACATTAATTTTATCAAATTTTTAATGATTTAACTAAACAAGATAGATTCAAAATAATGGACAAAAAAATCAGCTGTAAAAATTCAAATGTGTACATTGTACAATTACAATTATCTTAACATTTTTTGCATGGTTACTTTGAAAATAAAGATTGAATTAAACAAAAATAAACACATTATACAAATAAAAAACTACTAATGCCAAAAATACAACAAAATTCATATTCACTGTGTAAAAACGTTAACTGAAACCGCAATAGTTACATTTTTTTGTAAGCTTTTTTTCTCAAACAGTCAATCATAAATAAGTGAAAATACTGTAAATTAACAAAGTATTATAAAATATATACACCCGAACCTCGATATAACTGACCAACATTTCATGAATTTTGTATTTAACGGACAGAAACTACAGTGTAGTCCACTCAAAACATTTTTACAGTACTGTGGAACCCTACACCCTCCCCCCATTACTCACGGATCGGCATCCGCACATTCACCTATTCACAGATTAAAAAATAAAAAGATTTTTAACTTTTATTTATTTATTTAAACAGCGTTTTTTGAAGAATCAAAAAGAAAAAAAAGATGTTTGTGTCTCAAATCTCAATGAGTGTTAATTATATATGTGAATTTTTGTTATTACTGTCTTAGTTCAAGAACTGACAGATGTTGTTTACTGATGTTGTTTACTGGAGCTGTCGTGCAATTAACAGACATGTATTTCCAGGTTGTGCTGCTGTTGTCACAGATACTCAGTAAATCCGGCTACGTGCATACAGCCATGTTGGCAGGGGCGACGTTCCCATCGAAGGCAATGGAGAGCTCAAGAGGGGCCAATCTACCTATTCATATGTATGGTATTATGAAAATAGAATTACAAATATAAATACATTTTTGTCCCCCCAAAAAAGTAAAAATGCTGAAAAATAACAAATATATATACAATAAAGTATTTGAATTATATTTCCTTCCTGTTACGTCACCATTATATTTTTGTCAGACAAGGGTGGGTAGTTTTATTTTACAAAGTATTTCTAGATTTAAAGCACAGAAATGCTCACTTATTACTTGAATGACAGTTTAAATCTTTCTTAAAACAATGTGTATATTTTTAATAGTTGTCTACTTGCACACCAGTTTAAAATGTTCTGGAAAAAAAGCCATTAGCTGGGCTTGTCATAAACATACGTAAAACAAAGCTCACCCTTGCGCCTTTCTCGCCATTGGAGCCGGGGAAACCAGGGAAGCCATTGGAGCCCTGCAAGAAAAACACAAAGAGCAAATTGGAATGTGGCGCGGGTCAAAAACAACAAGACAAGACATACGTGGACTTTTAAACAATTACTTATACTGTAGCTACCACTACTCATATTTATAATAATACATTCAAATACATATAAACCTGTACATTCTATTTGTTTGCTACTGCATATAATTATATATATTATCTAATTATAATTATACATTACATTAATTATATACAATAATCCAGAATATCTGAAGAAAAAAGAAGAAAGAAAGAAACCGTTTCCCGGGGTTTTCTCATTGCTTTTCAATACCCAAGTAGATTTACTTTTGAAAAAATAAATAAATCATATGATAATTGCATAAATAACAGATTACAATAAGGATTATAGTAAAAAAAAAAAAAATTCTAAATGATTTCAAAGAAAATAAGTAAAACAAAAATTTAAAATATGTGTCTGTTAGAAATGAATGAATGAATGAATGAAAGCACAATAGGAAGAAGTTGCAAGACTAAAAAAAGTGAATTAAATCAAAAACTAATTAAAACAGGATTACATTGAAATCTAAATTCTCACTTTTAAAATTTATTGTAAAATTAAGAAAATGCACTTAAATAAATGAAGGAATAAAAGAAATAAAAGCGCAAATATTAAAATTAACACATTAGATGTAAAATTCAAATGTAATTAATACTAAAATTAATTGAAAAGCAATAATATAAAACAATCAAAGTAATTAAAGTAAGTGTAGCTAAATTTTTCATTCTAACAAATACCCTTAAAAAAAAAAACTAGATAAAATTTACATAATTAAAAACATTAAAAAATTAAGAATTGGAGTGCAGAAGTTTCCAGTCTTGAATCTGTCACAATCAGGTCTGGTCAAATATTAATTTCCAGTCAATCAGGTTGAGTAATGAAAAAAAACACATTCATGCCACTTACTTTGGACCCTTGTCTTCCAGGGTATCCGGGCAAGCCGGGCACTCCGAGCTTTCCCTAAACAACAGAAGAAACCACAAATTATTTTTTAATTTGGATGTCAGTCTTAGCATGTGATCGGATGCTATACCTTCTCTCCAGCTGAACCGATTGAGCCAGAATCTCCGTTGGGTCCCGATGTGCCCTTGGGGCCCTCGGGTCCGTCCTCTCCTCGGGGTCCCAGTGCACCCCCTTCACCCTGGATGCCCACAAAACAAATTCTTATTAGTATTGAGTTTGATTTGGATGTTTGACACAATTTAAAGTGAAAACATTTGGAAAATCACCTTGTCGCCTTTGAGGCCCATGTCGCCTTTGAAGCCAGGGAAGCCATCTTCTCCCTAAATGGAATCAAATCAATCAATATATTGATGAGACCGTATAGTTGTTGGCATAAGCCAGAAATACAGGAAGCTTGAGTAATAATCGACAGCGACTCCTAGTGGTACTTTGGATTAAAACAGCAAAACCACATTTGATTTAACATGTGTGTTACTCTAACGACATCTGGTGTTCAGAAAGAAAAGTGCAGCATTGTAGTTCTGAAACCTTATTACACTTACACACATCACATTCAATGTGTTTGCTTTATTCTCATGACTATTTACATTGTAGATTCTCACTGAAGGCATCAAAACTAAGAATGAACACGTGGAGTTATGTACTTAACAAAAAAAGGTCACATAACTGAAAACATGTTTCTTCAAAATAGCCACCCTTTGCTCTGATGACTGCTTTGCACACTCTTGGGAACTCCTTCAATACGGTTGGAAAACCATTTCAGGTGACTACTCTTGAAAGGAAAGGGACTATTTTGAAGAAACTAGAATATAAAACATGTTTTCAATTATATTAGCTTTTTTTTCATATTGTTTTTACATATTTCACCTTGTTTCCCCCCATAACTCCACGTGTTCATTCATAGTTTTGATGCCTTCAGTGAGAATTTACAATGTAAATAATCATGACAATAAAGAAAATGCATTGCATGAGAAGGTGTGTCCAAAACTTTGGCCTGTACTGTACTGTACATACGTACATACATACATACATAGCTATAGAATAATTTCATAATTTTGAATATTAATGTTGGTTCATTAGGACATTACAGTTTGTAAAATAATTGGACAGCTAATCAATTTCCAGTAATTCCCATTCATTGACCTGAAAAGTGTCCAACTGAATATCCCCCTTTTCCATGGAAGGTTTCCCAAAATTGTTTTCCCTACTTCTTTTTGCAACCTGAGTCACAATGGACCATAACTTTGACTCATTTCATCGCAGTGCAGTATTGTATGTAACCGCACAGTAAATCTAGCTGCTTGCATTGGAGATTTTAAAATACACACAATGGCCAAGTCAATTCAAACAATCTGGTCACAAAGGTTATTATTGCTCAATTGTGTGGTTGAGCCCTTCCAGAAAGATCATTCCTTTTGCACGATTAGTGGTCGTCTACACAATCAAATATTCTTATCTTTGCCAATAACAGAGCTGCTCTTCTGGAAGACATAAAACACATGTTTACCTTTTCTCCTCTGCCACCTTTCAGGCCTCGGATTCCTTCTGCTCCCTGCAGAAAACCACAAATCAAGTTAGATCTGAATTTCTTGTATGTATTGATCAGTTTTGTCCAAGGTGTGATGAGCGCTCACTTTGACGCCACGAGGTCCGGGGTAGCCGATGGATCCCATTGGTCCAGAGAAACCCTAAGGACGTGGAAAAATGTAGTTTATTTGATATACTCCCATTGATTTCCCAGAAGTATGTAAAAGGTTACACATGTGGAAAAGACTGACAAGAAGCTGGACCCAATTACAGGCAATCAACAAGTCAGGTGAAATGCTCTCATATTAAGGTCACACGCAATGCGTTCCATATACTGTGTATAAAACGGACAAAATGGGCAGCGGACCACTACATCCAGCATACGGCAGCATGCTAAAAAAAAAAAGCATGTTATTTTTAGGAGCAATAAATCCTTAACAGTGCTATTTTTTGTTGCTGAACACTCCCTGTCCCTTTTTCAGCTACTACGTTGGGGCTGTGGAATTCTCTGCCCCAAGTTTGACTGGATTTTTCTTTTATTGGGCAGAAATAATAATGCCGCATGAATTCTGCTTAGCAACAGGGGACTAGTTGAATAGAATCCAAGTAATTCTGTCACTTGACGTTGCTGAAATTGTATTATAGTTTACACCACTAATTCAAAATACATTAAAATATCAAATTCAGCATTTCATGGAAATTACTGTACATATTTTTTTAAATTTATATAAATACTGTATAAACAATTTAAAATATTTAAAAAGTATTTAGAAAATATTTTAGGTGAAAAATAGAAACACACTCTGTGAAAAATTAAAAAAAAAACGATAAGTGCAGGGCAACATTTAAAAAAAGCAAAAATACAAAAACTCAAATACTGTATACCGAACATACACAATTAAAGTTCAGAGTAAAAAAAAACCTTTAAAATACAAAATACATACATTTTATATAAAAAAAAACATTTGAGTGACTAATATAAATAAAAATTGCTAACAAAATAATATATATATTTTTTAGAAAGACAATTTATATATAAGGATAAAAAAAAATACACTTACAATTAAAAATTGTAAAAAATAATAATAAAATAAAATAAAATAAATAAATAAATAATATTTTACATTCAAAATTAACCAGCAAAGGTTTCTCGGTTTGAATTCTGTGGTTTTTCTGGTATGCAAGCCTACCCAACTATTTTATTATCATATAAAAACACGACGGTACATAATTCATTTGTCACGGTACCAAGCCTAAATACCACACAAACACTTACAGCTGCTCCTTTCTCTCCTGGAGGACCCTCTTTACCTGGATGACCCTAAAAAACAAACAAACAAAGATGTCCTTAGTTGAATACAATATTATTAGTTGGCATTTTGAACGAAGTGAAGAGGAACTTTACTTACAGGAGGCCCATCGGCGCCACCGAGGCCGGCCAAACCCTGTTTACCTTGAGGTCCCTATATTCAAGTAATAGATGGAGAAAGAAGACCGGAAGTTAAAAAAAAACACAGGAAAACCTTCACATTTGCCTTGGGATTTGTACAATTATGCCATCTGCCATAAAAATCTCTTAAATGTTGCGCAACAAGCTTCGAGCTGATTGCATCATCTCGCAAGATGTCGCCCAAGACTTGCTGCCCCAGTGCTAAGTCAACTCTAAAAATTGTAGCTTTTTTTGGTCATGTTTATCACAAAATTTTGTCAGTGATATTCGGAAATAAAATAAATAAATAATAAATAAATAAATGGTTTTATGATTAGTTAGTACGAGCATTAGAGAAACCTTGTCTGGAAATCCATTAGTCTGGTCACCCGTCCTATCAGTTGCATTTCTGAGGCAGGGCAAACCTGAGCTAACAGACAGTGGAATGAACCAATGAGCGAAGAACGGAGTGACGTCAGAAATGCGACTCGTTGAAGTATTTTTTTTGTTTTTTTTCTGTGGAGACGGAGTAAAAATCCAACATCCAGCCGAAGAGTGACAGTAGTGAATGACTTATGTCATTGCGGGAAAAAAGACGACGTCACGCAAATAGACAAATTTGATTGGCCGGCCTGTTTTCGGCCAGAGCAGAATCACTGTCTATGGACGCCTGTCCAGACCCACTTTCTTGAAAGAGAAAATGGGTGTGGCTTGCCAGGCTAAAAGAAACCAGAGTTGTAGTCATCGCAAGATGATGCAGAGAAAGGTCTGGACCACTATTGGCAGCTAGTCAGCTGCAAACAGCTAGCTGGTACAGTAAGAGCCCACCTAAATATAAAGTGTATCTACAATATGTATCACTGAATCAAAAACGCAACAATTGGCTAATAAAAGTAGTAATTGGTATTTTTAAGGCTTTTGAAGTGGGAACATAAACGCCAGGGTCCTTACACTTCTAGAACTCTAAGTTATATAAATGTTTGTTCACCCAACTTCTTTTAATCAGTGTGTGAGATGCTGATTAAGTGTTTTTGATGATACATTGGGGTATATTTAGAGTCAAAGTTATTATTTGCAAATGCTTGAAATGACAGCTGGTTTTGGGCCCACACCACTGCCAATTGCAAGGGTTCACTTTAATTCCTCTAAGTCCCATTTTAGCAGTTCTACTTATATATTGCATGTAATTCTATGGATTTAACCTCAAAATTGTCAAATGTGAGGCAGATGAAGGCAACCACTTGAAGCTGTCTTCCACAGCAGTACATCTGCTGAAGTGCTTTTAAGTGAAAATGGACTTTTTAGGCAGGAGGGAGGGAGTACTCACTTTTTCACCAGGAGGCCCGATCGGACCTTGAGGCCCAATGAGACCCTGAAAAAGAAGGCGAGAGAGAGAGAGAGTGGGTGTTACGCACAAAGTGTAAAAAAGAGCACCTGTCAAGTCTGTTTCCAGTTTTAATTTGCTTATTTTCGCCGCTTCATTGCTTCCACATTGGGAGCACTTTAGCAGTGTTTATTCAGACGCGCTCAGCTGCCCATGCAAATGGACTTTTATTATTATTTCCGCAGGTCGCTTGACTTTACTCCCGAGGCCTCGATCTCTGAGAAGAATAAGCATTTAGCGCTGGGATATTGTTTTTCTTCCCTCTGCGAAACAAATATGGGTGAAAGTAGTTTTCAAAAATCTAATTTTTGGAGTAAACTTCTTCTGTTTGGCATAATAGGTGCAATCAACGTATACTATGAAACTGGTTCATTTCTAGGGGTGTAACAAAAACAATTCAAATTGGAAAATCAGTTTGGATGTAATGAACTAAATCAAATTGTTACAATTTGAAATCATTCCTGAATCTTATCGTATCCCGTATTGAGATATGCCTGGAATTGTCTTTTATAAAAAATGTACACCAAATATAAATCAGTTGGATGTTTGTGATGATTTGTTGTTTCTTTGAATTTAATTAACTTGGATGGTTTTGGCTTTAGAGAACCTTTACATTTTGTTGCATATGAATAAACGTGACAAAAGCTACAGCCGTACCAAATTGAATCAAATCGACTCATTATATTTTAAAATCTTTACATTCTTCAATCATGTCATACCCCATGTACGGAAAATCCAATCAAAACATGTTTAGTGGATACATGCAAACATCTATTCATTTCACATAATTGCAACCCTCATGGTTGTCAGCAGGTCAATTTGACCCTGCGCATGTTAAAAAGGGCTTCGTATTGACTCTCATTATCATCTTTGCAACTTGCAAATATTTTATGTGAAATGATCAATTTTAAGGTGTATTGTATGGTGATTACACCTAGCCAAAAATAATGTAAAAAAAAATTCTCATTTTGAAATTGTTCAATGTGAACCACATTTATGAATTGCTATTCATGTGTTTTCTCCAGAGGATAAAAATCAGATCCTGACATCTAAATCATACCCACCAGTAGTCATTTAGTGAGCAACTTCAAAGTATAACAATAACAGTAGAGTTACGTTGCGGGTCAAATTAACCCACAAATTAGGAGTAAAAAAAAAGAAAATACGTTTTTCCCGGTATAAAATTGACACCAAAATGGTTTATTTCAAATATTTGCAAGTTGAGTTAATAACGAGCAATACACTTAAATTACTTAACTCAAATGTTACCTGGGTCAAAACGACTGTTGACGAATAAAGTTAAATACTGAAGGTTGCAAACGCATGAACCATTTTTTATTTTTTTTTGTTTTTTTGGGACTTGGGACTCATTCACTCACTCAAACATGCACACACAAACATGTCTCCCGGGCGGGGAAGCAAAACTCTGCCACCTGCACAAAGGAGAGTGATGGTATCTCACTTATTTGCAGCTGTCTTGATTTGTCATCTGGTCAGTTTGACCCAGGAAAGAAGAGATTAGCATCACCAATCCGATGAAAATGAAAATAAATACTACAGATGCAATTATAATGCTTTTTATATAGCGCTTTATATACGGTGCCCAAAGCGCTCTACAAAGTGTCACATTCAAACACATATCCGTACACCAGTGGTTAGCTGCTGCAATGCAGTGCTTCCAGGTCCGCTGGGAGCAAATTAGGGTTCAGTGTCTTGTATAAGAACACTTCGGCATGGTCACCAGGTGTGAGGATCAAACCCACAACCTTCCGGTTGGGAGAGGACCACTCTACCACTGAGCCATGCAGCTCACCACTAAATATTGATTGAAATCAGATCTGAACAAGAGTTAATGAGATCTAATAAGTTTTTATTGGGCTTTTCGGACATATTTGGATCATTAAACAAGCCCCTCTGGGTCAAATAGACCCAGGGAAATTATGACGGTTCCTCCTGAGAAGTGAACCTAAGTCAACTCCTCGTGTGAATTTTTCAGGCTAAAAAAGGGGAGGAGATAAGAGAGCAAAGTGTTTGCGCAGACGTTAAATGGGGAAAACAGACGTCTGAGGAGGAGAATAAAGAAATAGCGAGGGGTAGAATTTAAGGCAGGAAGTGATCATGTTGAGTTAGAAAACAGAGCACGCAGACAGACTGACAAATGGATGGATGGAAGGAGGGAGGACTTACATGAGGACCAGGCAAACCCTGCTGTCCATGAGGACCTGGTTCTCCTTGTACACCCTGGAACATCGAAAAAGCACATAGTTAATATTTGATTGGATTGTGTTGTTTGCAAAACATCCAGCCCTGCTCGCTCAATCGAGGTTTCTCAGTCATGGATGTTCTGTCAAGTGCTTTCTTCGAGGCCAGCTGAATCCAGCCGTGCTCTCTGTTGTTAATTTGTATTTTTGTATATAAAGACTCTTGTTCCCAACTCCCGTGTTTTGTTTGTGTTTGGGTTCAGACTCTGCACCTCACGTGACAATTTCTGTTTTGTCCTGTTAGGGGTTGCAATAGCAAGTCACTCAAATGACCCATTTTTTAAAAAAAATCTGGGCTTGGGATCTGGCTGGAAAGCGAACCAGTGCAGACGTCATGGCTAGCGATAGGCTTTTGGTATTATGTCGACCTCGTTAACTCGTTTTAAAATGTCAGTATGCCAACATGAATCAATCTTATGGCTGCTTTGTTCGTTTAATAAAAATGATGCTGCACTTTCTTAAAAAGAAAACAATCATTAATGTTTTGAGTAAACACAGACAAAAGCTTTATGAAATGACAATTTGGGCAAAAGTATGCTAAGTTCCGATTTTGCGGAAACAGTTTGGGGAAGGCCCCTCTAGGTCCATAGAATGGTCGGACAAGTTCAGTCTTTGTCGATGGGCATTTTTAAAGGCTTGGTTGAGTTTGCTGTGGAAGATCCCCATCAAGCACTTTTGGGGTGATCTAAAAAGTCACAATACTACTAACTTTTCCGGTTAAAGATTTGGAACAATTGAAGATTTCTGACTTTGTAGAGGGCTCGTATTTCTTCTCGGAAAGTCTAAAAAGATGAGTCGATGAGTTAGTTGAGGAATAACCCGATCAAACTCAAAAGACAAGACAGTACCGCCTTAACTTTTCTGGTAAACTTGGACAATCGCATTGACATAAGACATTCTGGACAATCATATGCTTCTTCTTTGAACTAAAACAAGAATACAGCCTTACTTTTCAGAGCAACTCTACAATCTATCAACATAAAAGGTTTTGAACAATTGATGCTATCAACTTGGTGGAAACAGTTTGGCAAAAGCCCATTTCTGGTTGCTCGAATGAGATGGGAGCAAAAGAAGCCCATCAAAGACCTTTATAAAGAGTTTGAAAGGCAAAACACCCAACTGGCTCAATGCCAGTGACTTGTGACCTCACAAATAGACAAATCTAGTGACATTTCATAATGAGGTGTCTAATAGGTGCAGTGTGTGTTACACTTTTATTTTTTGCATCTCTTTTTGTGATTTAAATGTGTCACAAACCACACGCAGGCAGAACAACCTCCCAGAGGGGAATCTGCTTCAGATGTTCCCATCTTAATATAAACATGTCGTGACAACTTTGATGGAAATGAAGGCTAACGAAGCATCGGTGTAATCCCTGAGCGAGGACAATGAGGCCTCATAGAGATTAACCAAATAACATGTTGACTTTATGAATATCTTCATGTCAGTGAGTCAGTGACCACATCTTGACCAGTGACCCCACCCCAATCCAGCTTCCCGGTGAGACCCTCACGAAAGCTGACGGCATCCTCATCATCCTAACGGATCTTTGCGCTTTGTAGTTGCAATAAAAAAAAGGCTTGACAGCTATGCTTTTCTGTAACATGAAAACGAACTGTGACCTCTGTTATGACATGCGATTAACGTTAAGTATGGAGGATGACGATGCGATCGCTCTGGTGGTCTTGACACGTGTGATTTAATGCCCTTGTTGAAAAAAAAAAACACACCATGAAGAAACAAAAACATGGTCCTCACCATGTTTCCTTTGGGACCAGCTTGACCGTCAAGTCCAGGAATACCCTAGTGAAGGGAAACGGGTTTGACAGGTGAGGGCACTTAGCCGGGGACAATGCAAGCACGATGATACAGAAAGTGCGGAGTACGTACGCGCTGTCCTGCAGGACCCGCGGAACCTCTGGGGCCGAGCAAACCTCGAGGACCCTGCATGACGAAACAATCGCAAAGTACATGGCGTTGAATACAAGAACAAGGAACACTAGAAGTAATTTAACTAACAACACTGGATGAGGAACATTGAGTGTAGTAAACAGGCGTAAAGAATACCAAAAATAATATTCAGTAAATGAGTCACTGAAGAGTATTTAGTACAACAGCAACAAAAAAAAGTGTATAAAGTAAAGGAAAAAAAAGAGGATTGAATGACAGCAACAACAAAAAAACAGTGAGTAAAATGGTAAAAAAGAAAGAAAGAAAGAATGTATTGTGTACAAGAATTGAAAACAAACATGGTTTTGGTAAACCATGAAGAACACTGACTAAAACACAAAAAAACACAGTGAACAACTTTGAACACAAAAGTAAATAAAAAAATAGTATCAACTAAACCCATAGAGCTTTTCATTTTTAATGAAATGGCAAAAAAAAGAAAACGAAAATGACATAAAGTAAAGCTAAAGTTAAAAACACTGAAAAAGGAAGGTTGAATAACAGCAAAGATCAAAGGATGGAAAGATGAGAAAAATAAAGAAAATTGAGTAAGCACTTATGTAGTAGTAGTACATTTGAGTATAACAGCAAAAAAAGAGTGAAGATCTCTTCAGAAAAATCTCAAAGAAAAGAAAAGTAAGAATGCAATGAAAATAAAAATAAGCATAATAAACATTGAGTAAAATCTCAAAGAAAATTTGATTTAAAAAAATGTCATTTGCCATCTGCAAGCTAACGTGCTGCCTTAAGTGACAGCAGCACAGAAACATAAAAATGTAGGAATCTGGAATGCTCCGCAACTATTGTGCTCATAAACACCGACCTCATGTGGTCAATATGGGTATCTCCCACTCCATGAATCAGTCTCAATTTGGACACTTATAATCAAGGGTGAGTGTGCTGTCTCACACACATTATGAGACATTCTGTTCTCACACACATTGTTTTCGGTTTTGATGACCAAGACAGGTTGATTTGCTGCCGCGTGTCGGACTTCTAGCACCACATTTTCTTATCAAGAGGCAATACATCCACTTACGCCATCTCCAGCCACACCTCTCTGTCCAACCTGGCCGTCTTCTCCCTGCGGAGGCAACACGCGGGGTTACTGGCATGGAAACAAAAAGGGGGTACGTTGGAATTGGAGGGGTCGTGCGGCGCCCACTACTCACTCTCTGCCCGTCTTCTCCTGGAGATCCTGGAGGCCCTGTCGGACCGTGCTCCCCCTAGAGAAGAGAGGTATCAAAGAGAAGTTTGCTAAGCAAAGGGGGGAGTGGCAGGCTTACAGCTGGGGCCGAGGAAGGAAAAATGCTGATGACTCGGCAATTACGAAACGACGCAAAGACATGAACTTAAAGCGCGGGTGACCGCATTTGGTAGAATGTGATTCCCTGTATTTACATGTCCTCTATACGTCCTTTAATTACTCCCTATAGGATGAAATTGACGTCTGGAAATACTCCCTCTGTGATTTTGTAGGGACTCTTCCATGACCGCTGCCCTGCCCTTTAAAAAAATTATAAAGAAAGAAAAGGGGTCACACCGCTTTGGAACCAACATCTGACGTGAATCAGATGCTGTTGTTGGTGTGTTGTCACGGGTGAAATTGGCCCGTTTGAAAATCTAAAATATTGAACCCCCTTGTGTTTATTTGGTACAGATCCATCTATTTTCTACATATCCTGATTCATGTGCCTATATTTAGTCATCCCTGTGTGAAGTTTACTTATACAACCAGTGCTTGCATGGATTTTCTCCAACATTTCATGAACATGCATCTTAAATTTACTGAAGGCCCCGTCCACACGAAAGCCATTTTCAATGTATCCTCACAAGTTTCTTACTGTTAAGGCTGTTCGTCCACACAATGGCGCGGTTTGGGAGCTTGAAACCGATCACTTTTGAAACCTTTCCAGAGTGGAAAGATTTCAATACACGCCCCGTACGCGTCCGTCTGAACACCATATGCAGGATACTCCTCCAGTGTTGACGAAATGGTCACAGCTCGATGACGACGCATTGTCGCAGATTGATGACGTATGCGCAGCCTCTTTAGTTTGCTTATGCTTTTGCAACAAAATATTTTGCTTCTTTATTCCCACGTTCAACAAGCAGTGTTGTACTTGAATCAGCCGCCACTGTCACTTCTCCTGTGTTTGTCTTTTTCATGTTGTTTTGATACATGCAAAGCCATGTTTGTTCTGTACTCCGGGGTTTTTTCATAAACAGACTAATCTAACTAATTATTCTCCTCATATTTGAAACGCCGTTATTGTTATTGTATGAGAAATGTGTTGCGTTACAATGTATTTATTAGATTCAAGGCTGGAAGTAAGCTTACAAAACATTGTGCGGTGACTAGCTCTTAAAATGTCATTTGCGCACAGTTAGAGGCACTGTTGTAGTCCGACCTCATCACAATAAAAGTGTCTTGACAGCTGAAATGTATAGTGACTTTTATTTTGGAGGTGCTGCTGGAAGCGTGTCACTTTGCCTGGTAACGAGTTACTTTTACTATAAAGTAATTCAATTACTAACTCAGTTACTTTTTAAGCAAGTAATGAGTAACTATAACAAATTACTTTTTTAAAGTAACGTTCCCAACACTGGCGACCAGTACTAGTCAGGCCTCTTGCCCAGTCAGCTGGGATAAGCTCCAGCTCATAATGACCCTAATGAGGAGAAATGCTATACAAAATGGCGGCCACCATGCACAATAGAAATAAACACTAGAAGTATAAATAATTAAGCAAAAATTTAGCACGCATGGCACAAGTGCGATGTTCATGTTCAATATTTAATTTCATCGGCTATTAATTACAACCGCCTCTTTGCAAAATAGAAATTAATACAAAGGTGACACCTTGCACTAGTCAAATAAAGAGAAAAAACTACAAATTATCCAAACACAGCAATTACAACATACATGGAAATGTCAAATGACTAAATGATTATGCCAGTTACAGGTATTTAGGATAAATGTCACCTTGCACAATAGATATAAAAGTTAAAGTACCACTGATTGTCACACCCAACTATGTGGGGCAAAATTTGCTCCCCGCATTTGACTCATCTTCTAAGGGAGCGGTGAGCAGCAGCAGAGGCTGCGCTCGGGAATCATTTGGTCAACACATAACGCTGAGTGTCAAGCAGGGAGGCAAATGGATTCTGTTTTCATAATCTTTGGTATGACCCGGACGGGGATTGAACCCACAACCTCCCAGTCTCAGGGAGGACACTCTACCACAAGGCCACTGAGCTAGTAGTAAACTAGCATGCCAACTTGCACAATAGAACTAAACCATGTAGATATGTGCATGCAATCATATGACTAAATGATGTCATATCACTAATTATCAATGAAAACCATCGCCTTCGCACAATAGAAAACAACACAATGATGTAACTTTGCACAGTACATGAACTTGAAGTAAACCACACAGGCACATATGCACGCAATGAACGTTTCCCTTGCCAGTTATTCCTGATAACCAACACCTTGCACAGTAGAAATTAACGCGACTTGATATAATAATAATCTAGTTATCTAATAAAAAGAAAATCACAAAAATGAGTCTTTTTTTTAATGCAAACTGTCAATTTGACGTGAAACAGAACAAACAACTTTAGTTTATTATTTATTGAATTGATTTACTATTTGTGTGGTGTTGGTTTCTGGATAGTTAGAGGAACATAAAAGGGAAGTTAAAAGAACTCTGAAAACAAAAACATGGTACTCACCCGATGGCCCTTCTCTCCGGGTAGCCCGGGAAGACCGTCGAAACCTCGGTCACCCTGGAAAGACAGTGATGTCACGACGGGTGCAACAGCGCCTACAATGGTCAATCATGACTGCATATGCGTAAGTTACCTTGGTTCCGGACTCTCCTGGCATTCCTCGTGAACCGTCAGCTCCATTACGGCCCTAGAGCAGCGCACACAAACCAAATGTGAGTTAACATGGATGCCATTGGAGAGGTTCTTATGGACTAGATATAGAATAGAATAGAATAGATTTAGTCATCCAAGTTTGACTCACCCTCTTTCCTGCCTTTCCCGGGGGACCAGTAGGACCCTGAAGACCTCTAGGGCCCTAAGGAACAAACAGATAATTATTATAGTCATTTATCTTGTCACTCAAGGTCAAATATAAGATCGTAATATACTGTTCTGTATAATAGGAGATACAGTACATGATGTCCTCTGAGCAAATTGATAACAAGGCCGCAATTTCAGATTATTTAAGTCAAGTTTCTACATTATTTGAGCAAATTTAAGTTTTTTGTAAAATGTAAGAATGTTTTGGTCTAATTTGAGAATTTTTTTTAAATATATTTCTTTTAAAATGCCTCTTGGATCAACTTTCAGAATTTGGAGGACCTCTTATAGTCCACGACAAAAAAAAAACAAAACTAATTTAAGTCAAATGAATTCTGATCAAATTAATGCATTTTAAGACTTTTTTAAGGCCATCTTGCAAATTTAAGGTCAAATCTAAGAATTTTGGAGCAACCTTCTTAAGGGCTTTTTCAAGGTCAATTTAAGATAATTTAAGACCTTAATTTAAAGCAACTTTGACCAAATTTCTGACAATTTAAAAACTTTTTTAAAGGTGACTTTGTTCAGATGTAAGAATTTTGAAGACTTTTTTTTATGGCCACTAATAAAATATTTTTTCTTTTTCAATCAAATGTAAGAATTCATAGGTCAAAATGACAAATGTTAATTAAATTTAAGATGTTTAAGGACCTTTTTTATAGGCCACCTTGATAAAATATTCAGGAGCGGAACTAGAACTTTTTCAGTGGGGTGGTCAGGGTGGCCACTCACAAAGTGGGGGCCATAAGATAACGGGTGTGCACGCACGCAAAAGCAAAAGGACAGGCACACACACATAAGTGCGCACACACTTTGCAAGACGCTTTTAAAGATCTTTTTAAGGTGCTTACATTTAAGACTTTCTAAGGTCTGCATTCACCTTGCATACAAAGGATTATAACTTCAGAGACTAGAATTGATCAAATAAAGACAAACAAATTGTACATTGTTATTTTATGTGATTTTCCAATATGCAATGCTATCGAAGCCCAAGCATGGCTGACGGTGAGAGAAAAAATGTCAACTTTTTACCTGTGGCCCATTGTCTCCGCTGTCCCCTTTAAGACCAGAAGCACCAGGACCGCCCTGTTAAAAAAATGAATTTAGCGAGTCAACATGTTTGGCATGTATGCAGCTGCTGGACAAGAACCTAACATAATATAATGCAGTAAATCACTTCCTGAATCAGGCGTTTACAGTGTAAAATCACAAAGTGAGGGGGCTGGGTGTGTGAGACACAGTTGGACCGGAACCAAACCAAAGATGACTGCATGACCTCAGCCGCCCAGTGACTTACACATGTATGGGTGTGTGTGATATATATCCGCACATCAAGGTTGTGCTCATGACCTCATGTGCGGTGTGGGCTGAACTGACAAGCATGCGGATTCACAGTGCAAAGTGCTTTGAAAAGGGACTCACCACAGGACCAGACCGTCCCGCCATGCCCGCCGGCCCTGGAGGACCTCTCATGGCCAGCTGGGGGGAATCAAAGAGACACGTAAAACCACTGCTCGCCCACACTGCAGTTGTACGCGGAATGGATGACTTTCTCACACATTTGATCTAAGTTCATGTAAGGAAGCCTTTAATGTCTACGAATGTACTCAAATCTTCTGCGGCTTTGCCACAACACAGCAGATGTGGCATCTGTAAAGCCAAGATTTGGTCTTTGTACAAGTACATCTACATCTAGTTGATTTATTACATACAGAACAGGGTAATGAGGGCAAACCACCAGCACGGTAGATGTGGCATCTATAAAGCTGACATTTGCCTTTTGAGCGTCTCACTGAAGGAAGTTAGCAAGGAATTAAGAGTAGTTTTATTTAAAAAATCAGCCAAGTTTTGTCCAGAAAAGGAATACAGGTATAATTCAAACAAAAATGTCCAGAAAAATAAACAGGAGGACATTCCCTATAATCATCCCTTCCTGATCAATGTCTGGTAGGCTCTGCAGTTGAGTAAATAAAAGCGCCTTGGCCACTACATGAGTCGTGAGCTGGCCACTACATAGCCCGTCGCCATCATGTGTCTGAAAATAATTCAAATAAGGCTTAAAATGTACAAAGTGGGCACATTTTTTTCTCAGTGCTTAAGCTCCAATGCCAATAATGTGTGGAACATTTGCAGCCTAATGGCCTAAAAACGAGCTAATTTGCTAAGGGAAGCAATCCATGTCCTACTCCACCCTCGCAAGGCAATATTAATGACATTGTTTGGTCCAGGTTGTGAGAACCATTCCTTTTGAATGTGCCTAGTGCTAGGAATAAATAAGACAATTGTAAAAACAAAGGGCTTTGACTTTAAAATGAGTTTTGGCTGCACTCCAATCCTGCAAATATGACATTTGTGCTCCCCTTAATGAATTCCATGTGTTCTAAGTGTTGCCCTCTTACCTCTCTAAAGCGGTACCACTCAATCGTTTTCCACAATTTGTTAGGCACGTCTAGACAATGCTCAAATAACGCTCTTGGCTTTTTTCTTTTTTCTTTCTGAGACGCTCTTGGCTTTTTAATACATAAGGTTTGGGTGTTATTTTAAAGGTAATGTTGAAATGTGCTGGGTTTTGCCTTTCTATCATTTATTCCCATTAAGGTTATGTGAAGCAGTATAAAAAAAAAGGACTGTTACAAATGCTGCATAATTATCATAAAGTGGTAACCGTCTAACATTGTAAAAGTTTATTTTAATTGTAGTGTAATTGTATTTTCATAAAAAAATGTATGTAAAGTTGTTTTATAAATTTATTTGACTGTTTATTGAACTGTTTAAGCGTGGATTTAAATGTATTTTTATAACAAATACATTCTTATAAATTAAAAATAATTAATTTATAATTATATATATATATATATATATATATATTATATTTTTGTATGTAGTGTAATTTTTAGGGATTTTATTTTTCACCTAACTTGTATTTTTCTTCATTGAAATTTAATTTTTATTTAAATTAATTACATTTCAATGTATAATATTTTACAATTGCACTTATAACTTTTGTTTCATTTTAGATTTTTCTAACTTCAATTTTCTTTTTATTCATATCCTTAAGAAAATCTTCATAAGTTTTAGGTTTACATTCGATAAATACAGCAAGCAAAGAAGCGTATAGCTTCTAGTTATTAACTTTTCTATCCTATTTTTTTTTTTACTGCTCTGCTTCTTTTCACACTTAAAGTGGAAGTCAACCTTCAACATTTCTTGACAATAATACAGTATGTTATATGTGACCTCAGTATTCTAAACATGACATTCTGATTAATATTACATTTGTGGAATATGCGTTATGCAACAAAATCCAGCCATTTTTATCCCTCTCAGGGCGCGGCCATTTTGCCACTTGCTGTTGACTGAAGATGACATCACAATTGCTTAGTGCTCAGGCAACGACCAATCACAACTCACCTGTTTTCTGAAGCGTAGCTGTGGTTGGTTGTTACCTGAGACCTGAGCAACTGTGATGTCATTTTCACTCAACAGCCTTCTGATATCGAAAATTACTTTCTGCTTAACTCCTATTCCACTGACGCAATATTAACCAAAATACCGTATTTAGACTAGTGGGGCTGAATAGAACATATTGTCCCCCCAAAAATTGGGGGTTGACTTCCCATTTAAAGTAGTAAAATATTTTCATAACTCTTCTGATGAAACATCAACTTAAAACTAGTTGAATGGTACCTTTGCCATGGCCCGAGTGGGTCTTTATCATTTTTACTGGCACTAAGCAACTTTGAGGAGGATGGTAGGAACACTGCCACATAAAAAAACTACAAATGTGCTGAATGCTTTATGGCATACTTCCCTACCCCTTTCCCCATTCGTTCCAAAGACGGAAGTCAATTTGAATGTTGACACACGATTACTGCCTTCCTGGCAGAAGCTGAAAAACAACTGAAAAGTTTTGTCTGAAGAGACAAAAAAGAGAGAAGGAAAAGGGAAGCTACCCGGATAAAGGGACAGTCAAGGATCACCATTGGCCCGGATTAAGCTCGCTGGCATGAGCTAAAAAAATTACGCAATGCGCTTGTCCTCATGGTGAATGTGGTCTTCCTTCAGACATAACAATACCGCTTTTGTCCATATGGCACCGCCATAATCAACGTAAACCAAAAGTTCCTTAGCGTTGTTTTAAAATAATGCTTTGTTGTTTTATAGTTTTTACACTTTATTATTAACAGTGGTTAACTTATTTGTACAGTGCCATAAAACGGTTACGAGAAACAATAATAGAATGTTAAAATTTCACTTTGTATGACAACCTGAGCAGAAGATGCGCCACCTGTAAAGCTGTAACTAACAGTGATGTTTAAAGAGAAATTGCTGCAATATTCCACCGCAAAACAGGCTACGTATTTTAACTCTGCCTCTGCAAAGGAATGATAGAATGGACATGAAAATAGAATTAATACAAGAAAATTCACTGTCAGCTGTACAACAGACATTATGGCGACTGTTAAGATGATATTTAGGTAGTGTGTAAAAATAGAAGACGCAACAGAGTCCTCAAGGGGATGTTGAGTTAGGATTAGGGTAGATGCTAATCTGCTCTGCTGTTTTAAAGTGGAATTCAAGTTAAAAAAAAAATCCTTACAATAATATGTTATATGCACCCCGACTAGTTAAAACACGGCATTGTGATTAACATTGCGTTTGTGGAATATGAATTAACAAGCAGCAAAATCTACAAGTTTTTATCCATCTCATTGGGCAGCCGTTTTGCCACTTGCTGTAGACTGAAAATGACATCACAGTTGCTCAGGGCTCAGGTAACAACCAATAACGGCTCATCTTCAGAAAACAGGTGAGCCAGGGCCACCCACTGAAATGGATAAAAACGGATAGATCTTTCTGCTTAATACATATTCCACAAACACAATATTAATCAGAATACCATCTTTAGACTAGTGGGGCCGCATAGAAAACATTGCAAAGAACATTTTTGACTTGACTTTCCCTCTAAACGTACGGACGGTTAATTTCAGTCAGTGCTGTGCCGGTGATGACTTACCCTGGCCTGGGAAAGGATGGCCTGAGCCTGAGCCTCTTGCGCCGTCACCACAGGTCCCTTGTGTGCTTCACCGCCTGCTCGGAACTGTCGAACAAAACAAAAAAAGGATGACGCAATTCAGATCAAAGATGACAAATGCATGCAAAAAATGGAAAATGCAAATTGAGGGACAGCCCACTGTTCCAGTGCCTTAAGTGGTAGAACTTACTGGAAGCATCAGAATGGTACCTGCAGGCCCAGGGACACCGTCCGAACCCGGAATTCCAGGTCGTCCTGGAAGGCCCTGTGGAATGAAAATGATCATCAAAATACGCTGCCGCAAATTAGAATCACCAAGGCGTCTAGAATACCTGCTTCTAATTAAGGCTCAATTCGGCAAATTCCCCAGTGGGAGTTTGTCTAAGTACTATGAGCCCTGGAATTCGGCTAAAACAGAAAACTTCTGCAGACTTTTTCATATGACTGGCATGCCCATTCAATTTTATAAATTGGTGAAACTAGTGGCGGGGGGTAAATATATTAGTCACATGCGGACTAGTTGAGAACAGATTTTCTTTGGTGCAATGTTAATTTTTGGGCAGAACTGATCATCTTCCATCAACTTAATGGTTCGTGGCGTTGGTTTCCAATGTCAAATGATCAAATTTTGACACCAGGCTTCACCAACATGAGTTGGCATAAGCAAAAAAGATTTGGAATTGAACATTGTTCATCCGTCTAGGATCCTTGCTGCCGATTGATGCTAATGCTAATTGCCTAGTCAGAGTTCATCTAAGGCAGGGGTGGCCATGTCTTCCTCCTTCAGCACAGCTGAATCTAATGATCAACTCATCAGCAAGCTTTATAGAAGCCTGATAACGATCCTGATCATGAATCAGGTGTATTAGTGGAGAGAAACATGGAAAACATGCTGGATAGCGGCTCTCGAGGACCGAACTTGGCCACCCCTGATCTAAGGACTGGAAATGGAATTTACTAGAAAATGGTCAATTGAAAACAAAATGTCTGTCTTCCTGTTCAATTTCACACAAAGCTACCCAACTTCATGTACTTTTACACACCTGCGCTTACAAATAAACTTCACATACAGGATTGTACCATGTAATTCACCCCAAAATGGCTGCCTGAAACCAAAATGGTTGCCTTCCTGTTCAATATCAGACGTGGTTTCCTGAGATTTCTCTTTGCGTCATGTTATAACAGACATGTTCATCCAGTTTCATGTCAGTTAAACCTGGTGTCGGGAGCTGACCCCCCAAACATTCCAGAGGGGCGCTATTGAGGGACTTTTGCAGGGGTTGTGTATGAGATCCTTAAAATACATTTTCACAGGGATACATGTGCTTGCAAAAATCTGTGAGGTTTTTTGAGGACATGTTGCGACCACCCAACAGCCGATTAACACATTTCAAATCCAGTATTTTTTTCTTTGATTTATAGCAACAATAAACAGTTTCCCAATGGGGTCAGTAGAAAGTGACTTGTGCTTTTGGGTAAAAGCATGATGTTTGTGAATTAAGATGCCTTTCCCAGTCTTTTTTTAAATCAAGCACCACATCAATTTGACAGTTGTTGCACCCGCCCTCTCTCCCTACACAGAAATTCAAAATAAATAGTGAAAAAAAACCACGTCTTTATAGCCAATAAAGCATCACGTTTTGCATTAGGGGTTGTCTTTGTTGCATATTCCTTGCAAGATAGGAGGCATAGAGGCTACTGTACATTTTTAAGCGAAACCAGATCACTTAGGCCATCCAACGTCTTGGAAAGTGACGTTAAAAGAAGGTTAGCGACGACAATGATGTTGCATCCAGACTGAGCGCTACGCCATGGAAAACCACGGGACTACAGGAAGGAGTCACGTCTAATCCTCCTGGGCCAGACAGTTTTCCCATGGGAGGAAGTGACGGGAGGGGGATGGATCCACTTTTGCTTTAACACCCAGAGGAACCACCACATTGTGTCAGTGAGGTCACTTTCTTTTTCTTTCACTTTCTTTAACATGATAGTTTATCTTTAAAAATAAATAAATAAAAATACACCGGTACAGTATATATATTTTTTTTATTAAAAAAATGTTTTGCCTTTTGGAGGGATGGGGGGGTGTATTACTGTATTCACGATCGGGGCGAATACTACTGTACTGTACTGTAAAAAAATGTTATTGCCAAATAAAATGTTAAATTTTTTCGCAAAAACTTTAAAATAAACTTAGTTCTTGAAAATAAAATGCTTTTTTTTTTTTTTTTACAAAAAATCCTACCTTTCTTTGAAAAAAATAAAAAGTTTATTCTCCAAAAATATTTTCCTTCCATCAAAAAAAAGAGACTTAAATGTCTGGAAAAAACCCTATTCTTTCCCATGCAAAAAAAAAATACTGTATTTTGCCTTCTCAAAAAATTCCTCATTCCTCAAAATACTACTTTATTTCTTTAAAAAATCAATAATAATATATATATATATATATATATATATATATATATATATACAGTACTGTATATGTTGTGCCGTTGTTGTCACAGATATACACTACAGACTAGAGTCAGCTAACAGAGGTGTCTAGGTGGTGGCCATGATGGCAGATTGCGACAGTCCAGCAATGGTAATGGAAAACATGGACATTAGCTTAGCATCGCCATAAGCACACAACTCAAAAGGAGCATGTTTTACTGTATCTACCTATTTATATCTATGGTTGTTGTTTCTCGTTGTGTACATCAATTGTACACCAAACAACAGCGAGGTAAGGAATAATTTTGCACTGTACTGGCTATTTTTAGGCAACAGAAACTTTTCTAAAAGTATTTTTTGTACTGTAATAGGTGTTTTTAGGCCACCAAAAAAGTAGGCCTACTTCATTTTAATGGATAAATTGCTTTAACCCAATAAAGCCTGAACCATGAACTATTAGAGAAAATTCAGATTATTTAAATAGAGTATTTATTGGTCCTTTTGAACAAACCTTTTTTTTTTTTAATCAACATCCACATATGACTTTGGATTTGTTATATTTGATACATTGGGTCACAATGCTTTAAATTTGTACATTGATAAATGTTAAAAATATAATAATAAACAGACATATCAAACATATTAGTATTTCCAAAAATCAGAAAGAACATTTCCCACTATTATTTCAAGTATAGGTGTCTCTCCTTTTCTCAATTGGGACAATCTTGCAAGGTCGGTGAAAAAGCCATCAGCTGGGTGATACTGGCCTCTAATGGATTTTCCGTGCAATGCATGTGTCAGATCATATTTATCAGGGTTTGATTATTCCATCCCCCCCTTAAATATTTTCTTACTAAATTCTGACTTCAATCCAGTCATACTGCAACTTTTCCTCAGGAAATACAATTATTCCCGTAACATGGCGTTAATCTAATAAGCAACAATTGTTTTGTTCTGTGTGAATGCTTTGTAGACTAATCATATGATTAAAGTAATGTTGATATAAGTGGAAAAATGTATTAATTACACGTACTGTGGGGACTCAACTCACCCTCGCACCGGGATCTCCATGAGGTCCTGGAGCCCCCTGCAGTCCTGGGGTACCCGGGACACCCTGAAAAAAACACACATGCATACTTTGAGTTCATTATATCCCAAAGCTCACCGCAGGCGGTCCATTCAGCGCTCACGGTGCATCGGCCAACAAAGACAGAAGCAAAGATGGCTTCAAAAAGACCTCAAAATTTGACAACCCCCACCCCCCCCACCCCCACCATCATCACACTCCACCACCAACACTCTTTCCATAAAGGCACCCCCTCCTTTATCCCCCTTTTTAGCTGTTCTCCATGTGTGCAAGGCAGACAGGAGAAAATGTGATACTCACTGCCTGGCCGGGGGATCCTTGGGGTCCTTCTATAAGCATACCCTGAAAAAAAGAAGAAGCAAAAGAGTAGATAATACAGTAGCGTTACAAATAACAGACGGCTGCTGCGGGTTTGAGGTCGAGGAGTTTACGTACTGCTACACGCAGTATTTCATTGACGGCTATGTGTGTGTGGTCACACTTTTGGACGGGATACAATGCAGATGGTACGGGAGGAGTAACCATTTCACTTAATATTAGGGCTGTATGGCTTAGACTGTACGGAAAAAGTCGCATATGTCACATATTTGCTGAAAATTAGTCATAAAATCTTCAATATACGCATTCAATGTCAGAGTCTGACATTTAACATTTGACATTCTGATTGCTTACAAATTAACAGCCACTTGGCAGATTCCGTGCAAGTAACTTCATGAATTTGACTGCCAAGTCTGTATTGTAGTAGCAACTAGACCCATTGTTAATCTTTAAATGAGTCAGCAGTTAGCTGTAACTGGCCAGTGAGCTGCTAGCTAACGAACTAAGAAAATCATGACTAAAACCTATGACATTAACTTTCATTGAAGTTCATTTTAAAAGGGGAATTAGTCAGTTAACTGTATTTGCTATCAATAGTTTTGATACGTTATCAATTTTGTGGAGCTTTAGAGGGTATTTGGTCAGTTTTTAGCTGTAGGTTGCTAGGTAGGTGTTGGTCAACGTCAAATTTCTCACATAAAATCTACAGTACACCGTTTTAAAAGAGCACGTCAGATGTTTGCTCTAGCTTCTTATCAACTCACTAAGATCATTTGCAGTTACATGTTAACTGCCATTGTACACCAAAGGCCTTTTCACACTGCACTTAACAAGGCGCAGCACGCCATTGAAGAACCCAGTGTCACGTCAGGTGAGCTTTTGCCTTGAGTTGAAAAAATGGTCACACTTGGAAGCAGTGTTGCTATGACATCAGATGACGCAACCATTAAGAAGGGGTTGGCAGAGTGATTTCAGAGTACTAACAGTAAATAGACCAACAAGCAGGAAAATAATCAATGCAATTTCCTGGTAGGCCGCTAAGCACAGGTGGGCACTTCCACAAATCATCAATTCCAATCAATGATGATGCCCACCGTTCGCCGAATGTTTCCACTTTTTCGATGAATGATTTATTTATTTACGCGGTTTGTGAAGCCTCACAAAAAAACACGGAATGAGAAGGACCGTCTGTACTCACCCCGATCAACGGACGTAAAGCATGCTTCAGTCGGTGCTCAGTCCGTGTATTTTTTTGAGGTTTCACGTCACTGTGCACTGAGAACCATGACGTGTATTGACGATTGACGTAAGCGCCCACCTCGCTCACTAAGCAACCATTTCTAAATATGGGCAAGCTTGCCGTCCTCCCTGCGCCCTGCCCCAAGGTGAACACCAAGAAAACCAAGTGCAGTGTGGAAAGGCCTTCACAGTGGATGCGAGTGCTGCCTTTTCCTTGTTGGGAAAATCTCATAGACCAAATATTTTTGATTGTGGTAGCCAACTAGCCATAGCTAAGAAATTAAATACATAAAACAAATATATAGGATATATTTGTTGTTATTATTTTGGCAACCAGCAGTATGGCCATTAGCCTGTTAATTAGCAATGAGCTAAATATAGTGTTGGGACAAAAAGTCAGTGATTAGCAATAAAGTATACTTTTCACACTTGGAGTTAGGTATAAATCAGGTGTGTGTTTTGACTCAGACAAATTGGATGAGTATTGTGAAGTTGATGTTAAAATGCGACTTACGGGCTCAATGATAGCGGGCTCTCCCTTCTCTCCTTTCTCTCCCAGGTAACTTTGACTTCCTCCCACCTGTGGACATGAGAGGAAGACTTTTCTTAAACACTGCAATGCATGTTTATGTTGGGGTGGTTAAAAACGTGAGAAGGCGAGACTGACGAGCAGCAGGGTATAGCGATAAAAGTGCTAAGAAAAGTGCCACAGACTGCTGACTACTGTTCATGAAGATTTAGGTAGCGCTCTGCTCCTTGCTTGGAAAAACAAACCTCAGGAATAATACAGCCAGAGGCTATAATTTGGACTCCCATTTAGTAAGCTTCCTTACTAGACATTAAAAAAAAAGAGAAAAAAGACCCCAACTACAGGGGTGGTTACCTGACACTATCCATACAATGACTTCACATGAGAGGAATTCCCAAAGCCCCAAAAGAAGGACAGTGTCCAGCAGTTTATGAAAGTCATGGAGGACTTTTGCGGTGCGCTGGGATTATAGCCCGGAGAGCGCTAATAGCATGTTGGCGATTAACCCCCAAGGTTTGTCACTTCCTGCCTTAGAGAATCTTCATCTCCACATAGGCACAACAAGAAATCCTTGGAACTATAGACAACAATTTAATTTCAATTTCATAGTGCTGATTTCATCGCCAACTGCAGGGGTGTATAATATTGTTTAATTCCTATTCTTTCGAGTTTAGTATGCATAGGATTTCAAGGTAGGTCTCAAAATAGTCAAGTCAGCATTCGGGTTTCAGGAAGGGATTAGGATTTCAAAGTAGGATCCCAAGTCAGGGGACAGGTTCCAAGTTACAGGGTTAGTTTCAAATTAAGTTAAGCATTGGTTAGGATTTCAAACAAAGGTTAGCATTTCAAACTAAAGTTTGGTTTCAAAGATTTGGAGCCTGGGCTTGGGATTCAAAAACGGTTAGGGATTCACATTGAAATTAGAGTTTCAAATTTGGCTTTCATGACAGGATTACGGCTTCAAAATTGGGTCTCAAGCCAGGAATAAGGTCTTAAATTTGGGGTTCCAGACAGAGTTAGGGTTTTAAACTATGATTGGGGTTTCAAATTAGGGAGACCTGTTGAAAGACAAGTTTTAAGGTTTCAAACAATTTTAATGCAGAATTTCAAGACACTGTAAGCAAGGGATAGGGTTTCAAATTAGGGCAGGGGTGGCCAAATTTGGTCCTTGAGAGCCTGTTTTCCATGTTTCGCTCCACTAACGCACCTGATTCATGATCAGGGTCGTTATCAGGCTTCTGCAAAGCTTGCTGATGAGCTGATCATTAGATTCAGCTGCGCTGAAGGAAGGAGACATGGAAAACAGGCTGGATAGTGCCTCTCGAGGACCAAACTTGCCCCCTGCCCCTGAATTAGTGTTTCAAGACAAGGTTGGGGTTCCAAACCAGGGTTAGGGTTTCACCACAGGGTTGATAATTAAGATTTTATTTTCGAGACATGGTTTAGAGTTTGAAAGTGCAGTTATAACTAGTATTGTTCCGATACCGATACTGGTATCGGCAGAGGCCCCGATACTGCATTAAAACAGTGGTATCGGTATCGGTGAGTGCTAACAAAAATGGGAATTTAACCTGAAAAGAACAGACGCAAGCAAACAAGGCAAGTAAACTGACAAGACAACAAGGAACACCTGGACAAGACACGACTGGCTGAGAGAGCTGATTGGAAGACACAAGGGACCGGGTTGATGAGCGCAGGTGAAAAAAACAACTTAACGAACAGGACAAGGCATAAACCCCAAGAAAACTAAGACTTTAACATGAAATAAAACCAAATGCAGATGCAAACAAAGCACCGATCATGACAGTTAGGGTTTTAAATCAGGCTTTTACACAAGGTGTAGGTTTTCAAACATGGTTGAGATTTTCTGTAAATTTATTTTAAAATACCCTGATCGATGCGCATTGCCTTAAAAGCATAGTACTTGGTCATGATGTATGGCTTCAGCAGGAAGCACTGTCTAAACTGAACAGGTCACCGGGCTACAGAGTTCATGTCAGCAGTGACAGAGAGGTTACCATCTGCGAAATCCTCGACGGTGTCTACGCTTCAAGCAACAACCCAAAACCGTCCGAAACAATAAACATCCCGAAACAACAAACACCCGCTGCATTCCAAAACTTGCATTCCTGATCACCACCACACTTTGCTAATACCCTCCACTGTCATCACTTACGCCGCTCTCCCTGAAGTCGGTTTCAGCCGGAACGCCAGGTCCGAATTCTTCCTCCCCCGTGGAGCTCTTGGTTTCGGTTGTAGTGCCGTAGTCGCCATAGTCGCCGTAGTTGAAGGGCGTCTCCTCCGTCTCCTCTCCTTCACTCAGGTCGTATTCTCTAAATTCGTTCGTGTTGGTGCCGGCATCCACGTTGTCGTCCACCTGGGCGACGGTCTCTACAGCGGGAGTGGGGTCTGCCCCGACCTGTTCCACGCCTGTGATGTAATCATCCACGTTTCCCTCATCGTATGTCTGGGATAGATCCAGGAGTCAAAGTTAGAAGGTAGAAGACACATTTAGTAGGCAATTATGAGTAGATCCACAAAATACGCCAACGAATCCATGCCTGAACAGCATAGAAAGTCTGACAGTTTGGTGTGAAATGGCTTTTTTAGGGCCATTTGGGCCATTTTTAGGACTCTGTCAATTGCCCGAGAGATTTTGTGTGGTTGCTATCAAATTTGAGCGTGATCAAATTTGACATATTCACAGATGTCGCCTGCTTGTACCTAGACCAGACTTTTTCTGTATAATTTCTTTATTACTGAGAAAATTATGAATTAAAAACAAATCTCATCTTGAATTTATATGTTAAAAACGTGAACAATTGCTCTATCATCCTCATCCTGATCCGCACGAATATTTTATGGGCTTATTTGTCCTGTGACGACCCACAAGTTTCGTGGATTTGTGACTCCTGAATCCGCCACTTTTCTAGTCGATGTACCAAATTTTATGCAACACCCCTCCGTAAACCTTTTGTAGTCATCAGTCAAAGTGGAAAACACAATTTCAAAACTATCTGAAACTGGTAAAGTATCTTTTTTTGCAATCTAACAAGTAGCAAAAACTATTATTGCCATATTGAGTTTTATGCCAACATGCGTCGTGCAGACAACGTGACTTACGGAAAACAAATAGTCATACTGTTCCCATTTAACCCCCGAATGTTCTTCATTAGGTTGCTGTTTATATTTGTAATGATTAAGCACAAATTAAGTGCTGCCAAATTCTGGATATATCAGAAGCACGCAAAGGGGAGGGAAGATTTGTCTGTCTGCCTACCAGTTTTCCATTGGTTATGCTTCGCTGAATGACAACGATTTCCTGCTGTGGCCATCTTTACGACGTTGTTTCTCGTAGGGAAAAACAGTAGCATATGCAGCTTGATGATTTTGACCAAATAAGGGTAATGACCACCACCAACAACATTAACATTTCTAAAACTTTCCAGAAAGTGGATACTAGCATTAAGACAGCTGATGAATGTGGAATATAATACAAGTAGTAGATTTTAAATAATGTTTACAATCTAATGACACTAGGCTCAAATTGACGTGACTTACTCGACTCACCCATCTTACTGATTAGACAAATTCTTACGTATTATACTGTATTGATGACTTTTACACAAGGTGCAGGTTTTCAAACATGGTTGAGATTTTTTGTAAATTTATTTTAAAATACCCTGATCGATGCGCTTTGCCTTAAAAGCATAGTACTCTGTCATGATGTATGGCTTCAGCAGGAAGCACTGTCTAAACTGTATTGATGACTCTTAATTAAATATCATACTTGACATAAAAAAATTAACATATAATAAAAAATGTAAAAAATTACATGGCCTGCTGTGGGAGTTTCAGGCTGACTTCCATCCACAATGGTGTAGTCGTAATCGGTGAAGTAGTCGCCATCTACGAGGGTCTGAAATCAGAAACAAAAAATTACAACTTACCGGTATATGCAAAACGTTTTTTTTTTTTTAAGATAGTGAATGGTGAGCAACAAAACATTTTTCAAATTATAGCAAAAAACATAGCAAAGTTTTTTTTATGATGTTTGTGTCATTTTTAAGACCTCTGAACAGCCGATCCAAGGCTAAAGGCTGTCATTTCAGATTTTTAAAAATACTTTTCTGCCTTATTAGGTATCATACAGCCTGTTAAAACAAATTTGCAAAGGATTTTACATAACTAGTCCTGCCATCAAATGGCATGTTGAAATGTATTATGGGCTACTAAAGGCTAGGCATGAGAATGAATTGATCAATTAACCATATTTTTTAATGAAATAATGTAATAAACATTCCACTGTGTGTGTATTGAGGAGATGGGTCATATGTATTTAGCTCAATTATGTAGGATCACTTTGACATTTATTAGGTTTATCGCTACAAAAAGTCCAGTATTGTAAGGTAGATGGGTACACTGAGATCCCAGACAAAACATAATATATGGGACAAAAAGTTTAATTGCCTCACACTCTAGCCACATGAATAATACTACGTAAACAATTACAGTGCAGCTCAGCCTCGGACTAGCGTCCACCACGTCTAGCAATATGCTTTTGACAATACGTCAAACTTGTTAACTATTTGAAACAGCCTCAAAATCCTACTGTTGCATTTGTCTGCATCCTTTGGTTCTTAAAAAGACAAGCTCTTCATGTAACACTTTCTTGACATTTGACTGCCAATAAAATGCTTTAAAATGACCAATTTTACTGCGTAGTTGTTGGAGTGTTGGCCTAATAAACACCCAAATAAAAAGTTATTAAACTGGACATATAATAAAACCAAAAAGAAAAATAGAGACAGATAAAAGTGGACAGAAGAAGAACACGCTTGTTATTCATGACAGCATTGGCCATGAAAACGGTATTAGTAGCGGCAGTACCTCAGTCTTGGCTTTTTCGGTTGGGGCAGTTTCTGTGGTGAGCGCTCCTTCGCTGTAGTCATAGAACTCACCATAATCATAGTTAGTAGCATACTGTAAAAGGGAAAGAAGAAATGGACGGAAAGTGCAGTCAATCCATCAATACCGTCATGTAAATACACCAGCACAATGTCATATTGTACAGTATTTACATGGCAAGTGAGAGCAAAGCTGGGTTATACCCGACATGCTATTTTAGAAATAACATGTTCATATAAATCACATCCATATGAAAGCAAAAAATAATAATAATTAATATATGGATGAAAATAACGATAAATCTTGTTTGCTTCCAAACAAGTTATTATGCGGTCAAACATGACGCGTTGCTACACGTAGGTCTGAATGTCAACAATAGCCAGAGGCATTCATTAATGGGGCCTCATTAAAGTGAGTGTGCAGTCCTGACTCATGGTGGGAAAAGGCAAAATTACAGGAGCAAATAGCAGCCACTAAATGACTTATAGCGCTAAATAAACGTGCGGCCTGAGCTCTAAAATAGCCCACATGAATGCGGTGCAAAATAATCAGCTTCAGGGATATAATGTTGCTGTTTATTTACAGCCTAGAAGTCGAGCCACTCAGGACAAACCACACAGGAAATGGATACAACTTTCTCTGATTAGCATACAATGTGGGAATTGATGCTAGCCTAAGCACCAATTCAGAAAACGTTGACACTAATTTCATAGGTAGACTCCAAAGCACGCTTAAAAAAAAAAAGCGAAGCGTTGCTGTCCCACGACTATTGAGTTAGTCACATTTCCTTTTTGGTGGGGAGGAGTTCAAATGGTTTTACAGCAAAATATTTCAAATTTAACAAAAGTTCACATAAACTTCCAACATCCATCCATTTCCGTGACTGCTTATTCCTCACAAGGGTCGCAGACTTCCAAACACATAATCAAATTAACACGAAGCTAAGTGTTGCTGGCTACAACTATTGTCCGTCAGATTAAGTAAAGTAAGGTTTTACAGTAGAGTATTCTAAATTCATCAAACATTTTTTACAAATGTCAATGGTAGGATCAAAAGGTTTGCTATGCTAACCTTAAACTGATGATGTCACACTTGCCCAAAAATGAAAACAAACTATTGATGTTACACTTTCCTAAAAACAAAGCGCACTCTTGGTGTTGCACTGTACTAAAAAGATAAACTATTGATGTCTCACTTTCCTTTAACAATTGATGTTGCATTTTCCTAAAAAAACAAAACAAAAAACACATTGATTTTACTTTGTTAAAAAGAAAAGATTTCCGCTGCTACATATGATAAAGTGTTTGTTTCAGAATTTTTCATTACTTGGAGAATTAACAGTACTACCATTTAGTAACGCCCTTTCCTCCCGCCGTACATTTATTGACAGTTTAACAATAGCGATGAAGACCATTAAGCCCCAATTCCTGATATGTATTAGAGGGATTAATATTAGTCCCCTGGACAACTGTTGACATTGTGAAAAAGTGATAAAAGGCACAGTGTTGGCTAAACATCCGTCCGGAGGTCACGCTTGGAGCGGAGGCCCGGCCAGACAGACAAGAGAGTCTGACAAGAAGGGGGAGCGGGAGGGTTGTGGGATTGTGGGGGCGCGGATTTACGACGGCGAAGTGCTTGGCTGGGAGCTTCACCGCGAGGCTCGGATGAAATTGGAATTGGACGCGCACTTGTGCACACATATGGACACGCACTCCCGTATCACTCCCGCTTCCTATTTCCTTTTATCCTGGGCCGCACACATGTGGCTGACAACTGCAAGCGACGGCAGGGTCAAGGCGGTTGCTCCCTAGTGGAGGTTTCCATACACATCCATACGTAAATCTGTCTAATAGTCTTTAATGAGGGGCACTGTGTGAAAAGATAAGTATTGATGTTGATCTTTCCTAAAAGGAAAATATGTTAGACTTTCCTAAAAAGAAGACAAACCATTGATGTTGGGAACTTCCATGAAAATAAAAAATATTGATGTTGCTCTCTTTTTTATATGGAAACCTAACTATTGATGTTGTCCTTTCCTAAAAGACGGCAAACTCTTGATGTTGCACTTCCCCAAAAAGAAAAACAAAGGTCTCCTCCATGCACATTTATAATGAATAAATCTATTCAAAAAGCTATAATGAGAGGGACTGCGTGGAACATTCCCACTATAACATTGACGGTGAATAAACTATATGTGCGGCCAAGCTGTTTCTCTCTCTCCCTCTCCCTCTCCCTCTTGTCTCCGCTTGACAGCCTCCACCAGAGTGAACTTGATGATGATGAAGCAACATTTTCCAGCCACTTCTTCCATACTTGAACTCGACCGGCATTGAGAGAGAAAAAACAAAAAACGTTTCCAGGTATTGGGAGTCTTGCTGCATGGAGGGAAAAGGAAAAAAGGTTGGATTTCGGGTAGCACAGCCTGCTGAACTCGTTAGTGATATAAATCACGGGGCCACTCCAAAGCGGGGCTCGGGTCGGGCTTGGCGGCAGAGAAAAAAATGGGGAAAGTTTTCCAGCGTGAGCTCATCAGTTATTTGATCAAACACTTGACGGAAAAATGTCAGCTGACAGCAGCAGCTCTTCTTAGAGACGTAACACACACAAAAAATGACTGAAAACTTTGAGCGGCAAGGGACCATATCTAGTCACCATGGATGACCCACATCTAATTATAAGGCAGTACACAACCTTGTGACTTCCCATAGCCAATAAGCTAATCAAAATACAAATACAAAAGATTTATGAAGACAGAAATGTCCACAAAGCAATTCTTTAAATAGATATATAGAAATGTTTTCAGTTTTGTCAATTTCAAAATGTATGTGTATCATTTGAAGGGCAACGAACCATACAGGACTGGATCACTTAAACTTGAGCCAAAATGGCAGTTGAAGCATCTTGATGTCTCCTAGCCAATCATCAAAAGTAGTAGCAGAAGTAGCAATAAATACTAAAATAATAATAATAATAATATAAACATAAAGTTGCAGATTACCTAAATTGCTAATAAACTGAAGCCAAAAGATGATTGCAATAATAAAAAAGTAACCATTACAGGAAATGAAAGAAACTTATATGATACTGCTGTATAAATGTAATTAATAAAATGATCATACAACATAATTATTATTTTTTTAACAATATATGATAATACTAACATAATTTAATACAGGAATTAATGTCGACTTTGCATGTACAGTTGTGCTTGAAAGTTTACATACCCAAGGGACATGTAAACTTATGAGCGTACTGCATGGTGAGACAAAGGTTTAATGCCCATAAAATCCCAAATACTGTGGCAATTGTTTTGATATTTTCAGAGGTTGAAGTTGGCATAAGTAGAGATGTGTGTGTGTATTTTGGTGACGATTCATATCATTTTTGCGTCACTAAGTGACGTTTAGCTTTTGTACATTTGCAGTTGTCTTCAAAAATTTACATACCACAAGGGTATGTAAACTTTCAAGCACAAATACATTTTCTTTTCTACTGACCTCTTCTTCAGGTTCCTGGGCTTGGGGGGTGTCCTGGTGGTTGGGGGTTTCACAGTCGGGGCTGTAGTGTTCACAGTAGTCATAGGCGGCTCGGGGGTCTGCCACGATCAGCAGCTGCTGGATGTCACCCTGGACCATGACACAGACAGACAATGTCAGCTAAAAACCCACAAAATAGACACACATCCAGTGTTCACATACAAGCAGTCTTCTACTTGATTAACACAGCATGGCGATCATAAAAGGTGACAGTAAAAACACAACAAGCAGGATGTGGTAGAGCACGATAGGCCGTAATCCTCCTGATATAAAAGATCATTAATCAAGACTCGAGGCGAATCTGCAACCTATTGTAGCATCTGCCACGGGAGAGGCTGCCAGTCCCCGTGCACAGCAGATAAATAACCAAGGTCTGTAGTTATCGCAGGACGTCTGGTTTTCATGAGCTTTTGGAAAAGGAAATTACATCTGCACCGCTAACGCTGCCGTCAGCCAACACGCCTCACTCAAAAGCAAGTTGAAGAATGTGACCACTTCCAGCCAATCAGCAAATGAAATTAGTTGGAATAAATTATAACATTGTAAATGTCCCAAAAATTTGTTTAAAATATTTACTTCAGATTTGTTCTTTTTTTTGAGCGGGGGTACTACTTTTATATCGTTATGACAGATAAAGTGTCATTTTGGGTAACTTAAACTTGAGTCAACATGCCTCAGTATAAATGTTGTGGAACTGGAACCATGGGACTTTTCCTAGCCAATCAGTAAATAAATGAAAAATAACAAAAGAGCTTTCTAAAGTCATAAATGTTTTCAAATAAACTGTAAATATAGATTTGTCATCAAAGTGAAGTTAAGCTGTTCTATTGACGGTGCTTTACTTCTTTTTACATTTGTATGACAGTCAAGTTGCTACACATTCAGTGTTGTCACGAACTATGCAGCAGGACGCAACAACAAGCCGTGCAGAATGGTGCTTATTTGTCTGTTTGTCTAGTCTGTGTTGTTGTTAGTGCGCAGGAACTTGTTGATATCCGCTCCACATCCTCAGTTCTATGTTTATTAATTCGGTGTGGTAGGATGTTTACGTTGAAATGTCACGAAAGCTCACGAGACAACATGCACTTCATGCAATGACACATTGACCATTCGAGCCAATTAAGTTAAGAGTTAAACTTGACTCTATTAGCCTACGCTGACCTGAACTCAACACATTTAGCATTGAAAAAAGGTAAAAAGTTAAAAAGTTACAATCAATCTTTTACTAGCCTAAATGCACTTCATGCATTCACGTTAAGCTTAACAAGGCATTTGACCCTTAGCCATCATGCTAAGCCAATGTCAACTTTAAGCCTTCATGATAAGCTAACTTTTGCTAAGTTAAACTCAATACTTCCTGTTTACAGCCTGAGCTACTACATATGGGCTATTGCCTTCTTGCACTTCTTTTTCAGTCAGTATTGAGTATACCCACTTCTGAATCCCCCCTGATTCACATTGTTCAGCCATGCCCTACCTCCTGTGCCTCTAATTGACAGGTACCACCTGCCTACACTGATTAGAGTGACTAACTTTTGGCGTGAGGACTGATGAGCCAATCGGAGGCAGAGAAGGGCGGGTCATGTCGAGGAAAACAATCCTTCAAATACTCCCCCGAGCCACAATGGTGACCCAAAATTTAGCTCAGGTGAACTGATTTGCCCTCGTTCACGAGATACTTGATTGCGATGTGGGTTTGATTCCTGGACGCTGCCGGTTACACACTAACTACATGCTCTAGTTAAGTTTTATAGTAGCTGGGCTGGTACTGATTTTTAAGTACCGGTAAATTAAAACACAAGAATGGGGACAAATAGTTAAATTTTCAGCACAAAACAATACTGAAGTCTAACCAGACTGTTTTTCACTATTTTTGTTCATTGTTCACTAAATATTGTAATTTGTTTTATAACATATACTTTATGTTTGCCTCATGATAAATACATTTTACATTATTTTAGGCTGCTTGTGTTACCAAACTGTTCTTATCAAGTTATGATAATTTTATTATTGTGAGCAAATGACGGATTTTTTATTTTTTTTATTCTTGCATGTCATCGTTTCTAAAAGAGAACGTTTTTTCTGGACTACTTAAAAAAAAAACTGGTGAAAATTGAGAGTATACCCACTTCTCCAGGGACCACTACACAACTGCTGCAGACCTAAACTCAACACATTCAGCCTTCAGTTAAAACAGACTCTTTCAGCGGACTAAAGCTAGGTTAAACTCCAGAGGTGGCAATGCCAGGTCCTGCCGGTTGAGTAGAATCACCTGTGGCTAAATTGGAGCAGGGTTTTCTGAATCTTGATTTGACACCTGTGTTTTACATTACTCTTTATCATACACTATAACTTAAACTCTTAGCATACATTCAGCCTTCAAGAAGTTAAGTTAAATTATCTGCCGCTAGTCACATTTCCATATTATAGTCACGGGGGCAGCAACTTTAACAGAGAAGCCCTAGACTTCCCTCTCTCTAGCCACTTCATCCGTCTTTTCTGGGCAAAACCCAACATATTCAGGCTAAAAGAGTGTCATTAATTAGCATAACCTTCATTCATGCTAAGCTTACAGCACATGCTAACCTAAATGCCACGCAATCATCCATCAACCAAGTTAAAATAAACTATTTTAGACTGTGCACTGTTGGCATTTATGATCACCTAAACTTATAGACTAACAAAAAAATTGACACATTCAGCTCTCAAGCCATGTTAAAATAAACTATTGTAGTCTACACGCAAACCTAAATTCAGCACATCCATCTCAATGCGAAACTTAACTTGAACTCAACTGTTTTAACCTGCACGCTAACCTAAACTTGACAGATTCAGCCTTCACATAACTTCACTTAAAATCAACCATTTTAATCTAGATTCTAACCCCAATGCAACAAAACTGAAGCTGAAAGAGCGCCATTTCAAGATTGCGTATTTTATTGTTTTATGTCTCATTAATGATGTTTAACTTGTTTTTACACTTGTACGAATAATAAAATGATATTTCAACATTGCACGTAGAGTTTTAAAAAAACAAGATGGTGACAGCTTCACTCTGGCACAAATGAAAAAATACGCTTAACCTCTTTTTACACTGGCAGTCTCTCTCTCTCTCTCTCTCTCTCTCTCTGTCTCTCTCTCTCTCTCTCTCCCTCCATTCCTCTCTCTCTCTCTGATGACATCAATCTGGCCTGCCCCTGACACCAATGAGGGCCCACATGTGTCCAGCTCAGGAGGTGACACACCATCCAGCTGCCTACTCCTCCTGTGTATGAGCAACTCGCTTGCTTTTTTTTCTTCTTATTGTCTGATTGCACTTACACAAGCAGAACTGTGGAAGTGGAACAACACACGCAGATGGAATTTGAAAAAAAAAAAAAAAAAACGCACAAGGACAACAATTAGCCAAGGGAAGTGTGCCTAACACTCTCCAGATTCCCAGCCTGACCGCGGCTTTTAGTAGCAGTGGCAAAGTCTGAAGAAATCTGCTAAGATGAGAGCAATAGTGCTTTTATGTGAACAGGATGCGTGGGATAGAATCACATTAGATGCAATGGAATCTCGTGATGTGTAGCCGTAATGCTAAGCTGCATTTGAATTGTAGCCAGGTGTCTCCTAATGGTTCTTGGACATTTAAGCTAAGCCAAGTTCAGCACTTGTATGCTAAGGTAAACCAGCACCTCCTGCACTCATGCTATAAACTTAACACTTCTTGTCTTCATACTAAATTCAACTTTTTTAGCTTTTATGTTAATAAACGCTGCTGTTTTAGCCTACAGACTAATCTGACATCTAGAGACATCTAGCATTCCAGCTAACTCAACTTTTTTAGCCTACCCACTAACCTTAACTCATAACTCACTACGTTCATGTTGAGTTAAACTCAACATTTCCTACCTTCATGCTAAACTCAGCACTTCCAGAATTTATGCTAAAAAAGAATTCCATGCACAGCCAAACACGACACATTTAGCCTACATGCTAATCTTAACTAATTGCTTCCTTTTGGACCATGACAAGAGATCCCCAAAATAGCTATCCATCAAAATGGCAAGTCTAGTTGGAATGGCCACTTCAATACAAGGCACCAAGAATTCTGAAATTGGATGCTGTGTTCCGGAAAAATTTAGTTTTTTGTTTTCTGAAAAAAAAGAAGCCTTGTTTGGGTACATTTTTGTGTGCTATTGCCTATGAAAATGGTAAAAAAAAAAAAAAGCCTTCAAATTTCAGAACGTTAATATTCCCAACACATCTTTATTACCGTTTTATTTAGTCAGACACTCTGGGAACCTGTTCTTTGATTAGCTGACAAGTTTCAGTTAAAAATATCTGCCAACAAGCCAATATGGGCCAAAATACTGAGGGGTTCTAAAAGGCTGTGTCTGGAATGGCGATTAGGACAGCCAGCTCACTACTTTCTCCTCATTGCATATTACGTGACCGCTGTACCTGTCATACCAACTATTGATTGTGAATAAAAAACATTTCAACTGTATTTTATTTCCTTTATTATACATATAATTTTCATTTAAAATGAATGAATTATTTCCGTGGCATATAGTTAATGTATTGCTTGGATTCTCGCGCTTGCACTTGCTTGCAATGCAATGGTCTTACCCTGTTGAGTGATCATCAATGTTCACAAAGTGCATTGTGGGTAATTTTGTTTGCGCTACATTTGGACAGCCCTACAACATGCCGTGACCCCTTAGTAGTGCTGCTAGTGCACCATATAGGGAATAGACTGCATAACATTATTCATGGAACATTATTCATAAGAAGAACAACGTGGGCAATGCATTTGGTGATGTACTTTTGTCATCATTTTTAGTTGTTCATTTTTTTTGTTTGGAGGAATTAACAGGCACTTGAAATGGTCGTTTCATGTTTTGTTTTAAAGAAAATTACACAAATATGTTGACCACTTAAGTACTTCCAGCCTTCATTCTAAGCTAAATTCAAAATGCCCCGCCTTCAAGATCAGCAAGTGTAACTTTTTTTACCCTTTACACCAAGGATAGGGAACCAATGTACTGCTTGTTTTCCATGTCTCCCTCCTCCAACACACCTGACTCAAATGCTAAGCTCATCAGCAAGCTAGGTAGAAGCCTGACAACAATGCTGTCATTGAATCAGGTGTCTGTGATTGGCTGGCAACCGACCTACTGCCCGAAGCCAGCTGGGATAGGCTCCAGCACGCCTGTGACCCTTGTGAGGAATAAGCGGTTAAGACGATGGATGGATGGAGTCAGGTGTGTTGGTGGAGAAAGACATGGAAAACAGGCAGGACAGTGGCTCTCGAGGGCCAGGGTTCCCTACCCCTGCTTTACGCTTAACTAAAGCAAAGCCTTCCTGTCATCATGCTAATCTATGCGTACCACTTTTAGTTTTCATGCTAACCTAAACTCTTTTAGAGTGCACAATTAGTTATATTAAATTAAACAGTTTTTATTTAGTTTTCAGTTGATCCAGGTCAGATGGTCCCTTTCAGTCCCTAGATTTTTTACGAGGCTGTGCACCAGAAAAAAACTCGCCAAAAATGTGGGCATCCGTCAAAGACAGGGCCAATGGAGCTATGGAAGTGCCCACCACTGCTAAAGTCAATTTGTTTAAGCCTTTGTGTTAATTAACCCCAAAGGTGGTACATTTAGTGGAGCTCAACCAAACAAAAGTCTCATTTCACAAGTGACTCAGCACCATCTGTATTAAATATAAAAAAAGTGGGAGCAGCAGAGGCTGTATAATTGTTAGACCTGCTGGGTGAGGATATGTGTCTACCAGCTGTGGAATGTGAACACATGCTGATCATTACTCCAGCTTCTCCTTGCACTTCCAAGACTCCTGCATCTGCCACCCAGCACTAGGCTAAAATAGTTGAGTATAGATAGCTGTGTAAAAGAAGAAAGTGCTGAGGTGAGTTTAGCATGAAGGCTGAAAGACTTTAGTTAAGCGTGAAACTATGCTGAGTTTAGAAATGAAGACAATAAGTTTTGAATTTAGCTTAGAATGAAGGCAAAGCAGCCAAGTTCAGGCTCGTGTGAAAGCTAAAAATGGCCAGTCTAGGTTAGGCATGAAGGCTAAAATAAATTAGTTTAGTACAACATTTTAAATAGTTCAGCATGTAGGCAAAAATAGTTTAGTTAGCTTACCACAAAGACTAAAAGTATTGAGTTTAGGTTAGGATCAAGGTAGTGTTGCGTTAAGTACAAGTAGGCTTACTACTGAGTTTACTTAGCATAAAAGCTAAAAGTGCTGAGTTGAACTATAAATGAAAGAAATTAGAGTAACGTGAAGGTAAAATAGAGAGAGCATGATAAAAAAGGAATTGCATTTAGTATAGCAACAATACTTAGAACAGTAGAGTTCTCATTAATATGAAGGCTAACAGTGTTAAGTTTAGTTTGCCATTCAAGCTAAAAGTGCTGAGTTTAGTTTAGTACAAATGCTAAAAAGCTCAGGTTAGCTTAGTTTATCATAACTTCAAATAAAAAATAAAAAATAAAATACCGGTAACAAAAAGCTGAAGTGATGAGTTTAGTTTAGCACAAATGCTAAAAAGCTCAGTTTAGCTTAAAGACAAGAAGTGCCAAGATTGGCTGACCATAACTTAAAAAAAAAAAAATGAAAGAAAAAGTTTAAAGAGCTGAGTTTTTAGGTTAGCAAAGCAGGCCAAAAATGTAGTATAAAGACAAAGTGCTGAGTTTGGTTTAGCATGTACAGTAAGATGAATGAGTTCAGTTAATCTAAGTCATGCTGAGTTCCGCTTAGAATGAAGAGCAAAAGAATGAAAACTTCAACCTATCAGAATTTGAAGGTGACTATTACTTGTGGCTGTCTGTGAGCCCTCTTTAAAGAGTGAATAGCTTTACTTTAGTTGTACTGATTTGTGCTGTACAGTGGATAACTTCTCTTTATACTTACACAACAGTTGGGAATGTTAAACCATGAAGGCCTGAACTAGTGATAAGGATTTACAATGCCCAACTATTTGAAGCTGGAATGGATGTATTCACTTTCCATTATTTCCTATGGATGGGTTTGTACTTTCTGAGCATAAACATGCAACTTTTCAGCACAGCTGGTTACGTTCCTAAGGTGTCAAGGGGGACTGAATGTAGTACAATCACAACAAAATCTGAAGTCAAAAAACATATGGCTTATATTGAACATATGCTACAGTAATGACAATACAGCAACACAAGAAATTTGGAATCAGACATTAAGCAGGAAGCAATTATAACTCAGGGGAACATATGTTACAATTTTCTTAATAGTGTCTGATGAAAAACACCTCAATGTCTGCTTAACTTAGCTGAAAGGCCAAATGTGTTGTGGACAGTTTAGCAGAAAGTCTACAAGCGTTTAGTTTTTAATTTGTATTTTTATTAATCCATTCATTCTCCGAATGGTTTATCCTCACCAGGGTCACTGGCGTGCTGGAGTCTCTTTGGGCGAGAGGCAGGATACACCTTCAACTGGCCACCAGCCAATCACAGGGTTTATTTATTGTTATCTAACTTTCATTTCAACAATTAAAAGCATGAAGGCTAAAACGCATTGAGTTTAGGTTGGCTTGAAGTCTACACGAGTCAATTACATTTAGAATGAAGGTAGAAAATGCTGAGTTTAGTTTTGCGTCATGACAAGATGATCTTATATGCTAAAAGAGTCTAGTGTACATAGTTTATCATGACAGTTAAATGAGTTGAGTGTATCTTGAAATAAAAGAAGAATGTGTTGAGTTGGACTCAGCACAAAAACTAAAAGAGGAGAATTTAGTAGCCTATGAAGTTATGAAAATGGAAAATGGTGACTTTAGCTGAGCATGAAAATGGGAAATGTTGAATAGACCTTAACGTGTGAATTTAACTCAACTCAACCTTAGAATGAAGGCTAACATAGCTGAGTTTTGTTTAGCATGATAGAAGAAAGCCTTGAATTTATTTTAGTATGAAAGTACACCAAAATTAGACTAACATGAATATAAGATTTGGTGACTTTAGCTACGCAACAAGGCCAACAGAGTTGTATTTAGGTTAGCATGAATGCATGAAGAGTTTAGATTGTTAGATAGTTGACGTTAATTCATTTTGAACACTAAACATGTTAAATTTTGTTTAAATTAAGACATCAGGACAGGCTAAATTTATTGAGTTAACTTAACATGAAGTGATTTAAGAAAAAAAACAACTCTTCGACATGAAAGAGTAGTCAAAACTTGGAGAAAGTGTTTTTGTTCACTCGTCTCCCCTCAACTCATAACAACCTTAATTACAATCTTCACTGTGGCTTCCAGTCTGGCCTTCTTTCCTTCATAAAACTCATTCACAACCGCGACTTTTATGGCCCCACATAACCATGCTATATTTCCTTATCAATGCTGTCAGGACATCTAACCACGACTGCTTCACTTTAGCCAGCAATTCTGAGATCACACATCAAAGCGTTGAGCGTCAAAGTCACATTTTCCACTCAGGTCACAACCTGAATGGCTTTGCTAAGTATAACTGAGCTCAGAGTAAGCAAAAAGAGCTAAACATAGTTTAGCGTGAATTGAACTAAGAAAGAAACCTAAAAGAGTTGGGCTTGGTGTAAAGGCTCAAGAAATTGAGTTGAACTAAACATTACGACTCAAAGAGGTAGGTTCAGATTTACCATGATTGTTAAAACTAGCTAGAAGGATAAAATTGCTGAGTTGAATTTTGCACGAAAGCAAGATGAGTTTAGCTTTGTATGACGGTTAAAAGAGTTGGGATTAGTTTAGCATGAAGGCTAAAAGATCTCCAATGATCTTAAATGTGTTGCATTTATTTTAGAGTGAAGGTTAAAACAATTGAGTATAGATTAGCTTAATGGAGAAAAGAACTGCGTTTATCTTAGCGTGAATTGTAGAAGATTTTCCTGGATCATTGCATCTGCATGAAGTCTAAAAAATCTATGAGCAGGCTAAATGTAACAACTTTAGCTTAGTATGAAAGCTAAAGGATATTGGTTTAGCTAAGCATGATGGCTAAATGTGTAAATTCTAGTACAGCATGAAGGCTAAGAGAGTTGGATTTAGCATCGCATGAAGGCTAAAAGACCTGTCCCAGTTGTTTTTCCCCAGTTCTGACCTAAAAGCATTTTAGGGCGAAAGTAAACAACCAAAATGGCGGATAGTGATAAATTGTTTTATATTTTGGTACTCAAAACTCATTTTTACCTCTAGCAAGCAAAAAAAAGGGGTCACTATTGTAGTGTGATGTCAATTTTAGTTAGTCGGTGAAGTCGGGATACTTTTTTCCCCCCGACTTCGCAAGTGGAATTTCCGAGTTCAAGGGGCGTTCCCGTACACACTTCGTGGTTTGAACTCTGAAAAGTCCGACTTCCGACCATCCTTGAATGCAGCATAAAAGAGTTGGATTTAGTTTAGCGGGAAAGCTTAAAGAGTTGACTTGAGTGTGAAGGTAGGAAGTAAAGGCTCTATCTTAGCATTAAGGCTAAAACAGTTGAGATTAGGTTAGCATGAGGACTGAAGCGTGTTGAGTTTAGCTCGTGAGTTGAGATTTGCATTCAGGTAGGTAATGAAGAACCATTAGCACAAATCTGGCTACGTTTCATCAAGTCTAATGTTTAGTTTAGAAACAAGGATAGAATTGTTGATTTTAAATTAGCATGACATGTTTAGTTATGGATGGAGTGTTGAGTTTAGCTTGGCACGAGTAGCATGAAGGCTGCTATAGTGTTGGGTTTAACTTAGCACAAAAGCGTACATGGAAAAAAAAACAGTAACTTGGCCAAAAACATCTTCCCCTGACCAACTTTACAATCAAATCAATCTTGTCGCCTTGACGGGTTTAAGCTCCTCTTAAATGTTCCACCGACGGGGTGGGAATTTGGGAAACTGGGGTTCAAACAGCGCTTCCAATATAGTCAGCAGCTCACCTCGAAGACTTGCTCATCCAGGATCCTGGTGCCGAAGACGGTGATGCCTTGCGTGTTGATGGCTGCCTCTTCGCCCCTGGCCAGAGTCTTCGTCACCTTTCTCTTACAGTCCACAATCATGGTGACGCGCTTCTTCTCTACGCTGATGGCCACACGATGCCATCTAATGACGAACACACAAGCAATTATTCACATACCAACCCTGCAAATTGCTGAAATCACCTGAAATTTGACTTTAAATCCCAAGTGGCTAAATTACTGCTTTCCAACTGGAAGCTGAACTGACTATAGTCCATATTGCAATACTGTTACCAGTGCCACCAGTATCAACACAACACCATCCCCACAAAATCATGTGCAAATACTAAGTAATCATTAAAATAAAAAAAAACTCTAATTAATCACGTTATTATTGATCAAAATTGTACATGGTGCCAGCTCACCTGTTTTAGCAGCTATCCAGTAGCTAGCAGACAGTTTAATAGGCTAAAATGAATCTGCACATTTGACCTTTGATACTGACAGCCTGACACAGTTGCAATTCCTACCGATCCATTTTTTTTTTTTTTAACAAACCAGGCTTACTCAAATGTGCTTTTACCAGGCAAAAGTGCCACTGTAGTTCTGACGTTTATGCTGTGCAGCGATTTTGTCCAACATGACAGACCCCAAAGTTTGATTAATTATTCTGTTTAACTTTTATTCCACAAATTAAATTGTAATAAATGTACTGTGTTATGACTTAGTACTGGAACATTCACCATATTCTAACAAAAAACAACATAATAATAATAATAATATTTGTGAATATAAAATCAGAGTTAAACTCAACACTTCCTGTCTTCATGCTCAGATAAAGAGGATTTACTGTCTTAACACAAAATCAACTCTGATGTTATCTTAAAATGTAGAAGGAAATGCTAAGTGTAATTTAGCATGAAGTTAAACTACATAAGAAGACAGTTTAGCTTAGTTAACAAGCAACATTTATGGTGGGGACGAGCCCGTGGAGAAAGCGGTCACTGAATCACTCACTTGCCGTCAGCCAGGTTGATAGAGCGGAAAAGGGGGTACTCCTCGGGGGCCGGCTTTCCGTGCTGGTCCTCGTACAGGAAGATGGGTGAGCGGCCCACCTCCACGCCGAGCTGCTGGATGCCCTGCTGGTTGTACATAGACAGCAGGAAGGACTGCAGGCCTGATTTGGGTTTGACGGTGAACATGATGGAGAAGTCTTCCGGGAAAACTCCACCTGGAAAAGGGCACCCAGGATTTTTCGTTAGAATAGACAGCATGGAAGAAACAACTACCTAGCTAGCTTGATTAGCTCAATATATATAATTTAGTGAAAATATTTTTGCTTAGCACGAAAGCAAGTCAAGTCATCTTTAGGATGTTTTAACTTGAAAGCGTCGACTTTAATTTAATATGAGGGCAGGAAGTGTTGACGTAGTTTAGGATTGACTCTCGTTTAGCACAGCGGCCAAGATAAATTGGATTTGACTTTGTGTGAAGGCTAAAATAGTTGAAGTGGTCAACTTAGCATGAAGGCTTTATGCATCGAGCCTAGCTTTGTGTAAAGGTAGAAAATGTTGTGTTTAGGTTAGTGGAACATCTAAATGAATTGAGATTAGTTTAGAGTCAGACTGAAGATTGAAGGTGCTGAGTTCATTTGAGCAGGAATTTCCATGAAAGCAAAATGAGTTCAGGTCATTAGCATAAATGCAGAGAAAGTGCTGCCTTTAGCTGAACATGATGGCAGTACGTGTCAATATTGGCTTGCAAGACACAGTTTAGGCTATCTTGAAGTATATAAGTGTTTAGTATGAATGTCGGACATGCTGAGTTCAGTTTAGCATGAAAGCTAAAAGAGTTTGAGTTCATCTTGGTGTGAAGGCTAAACATCTACAGCGTTTATCTTAGCGTGAAGGCTAAAAGTGTCCAATTTAGCCTAGCAAGCAAGGTAAAAGAGTTGAGTTTAGTATGGAAGTAGAAAATGCTGAGTTATGCTTAGCGTGAATGATCAAATATCTAGATTTACCTTAGTGTGAAGGCCAAATGGACCAGGGTGACCAGATTTTTCCACAATTGAAAAGTGGGACGGTATATAACATACAATAAATTTCACCAAATTTCCTCGCTAGTCCAACTTCGTCTGGCGGGGTGGGGTCGAAAGATGGCCGACATCCACATCAATTACTAATGCTAAATGCTATCTTCAACAGCGCTAGTCAATGCACTCTCCATTATCCAGCTATTTGAAGCTGGCTGTGCCATTTTGTCAAAATTAGCTTTACGTGAAGGCCAAAAGATTTGAGTTTTGTATGAAAGTAGAAAAAAATGCAAGAAGGCTATATAGTTGAGTTTAGCTGAATGGGTAGGCTAATAGTGTAGCATTTACCTCAGTGTGAATGTTTACAGAGCTTGGTTTAGCTTAGTGTGAAGGGTGAAAGACCAGTGTTTGACTTCTGAATTTCGGAGTTAAGCTTAGCATGAAGGCTAAAATTAATTAGTTCAGTGTGAAGGACTAGAACCACGTCGCCTGCCTTCGCCAAGTGTCTTTCTCTTGCCACGTAAAAACCAAAGTGACCAGACTCCAGATGGCTGCAGCCAGAGAAAGTGTTCATTACGTCTACCGCAGCAACTTTCGAGGGATTGTTCATATCTGGTTTAGTGAGGTGCCCTCGCATGACGCATACGCCTACTCAGCTGGTCCACACTCTACAGGTTGCCCACCCCTGCCCCTCAATGCGTCATGGCAGCCTTCTGCATCTCATAAAAGAAAAAAAAGAGCCAGACAGTGGAAGACTGCCAACTGGCCAACTGCAGCAAAGTGGAGGCTGGCAGCAATTAAACTTGAGAAGAGGGCACACTGTATTGACGCTGGCAGTTTACACTGTACTTAATTACAAGTAGTGCATCGCCGCTTTTCCACACATTGGATTGGATAACACAAAGCGGGTGTTGCTCTTTGTTTATGTGACGATTGAACAGTGGAAGATGTTGATTTAAACCTTCTGGAAGAGCTTTTTCCTATCAGGGGCCATTTTTGAGTATGTTCTTGTCACCCATGTTGGTGTATAAAAACCTTCGCAATTTTCTGTCACGTGGCTGTTTAGGGTACCTGCTTCCAGTTGAGGCTCTAACACTTCCATTTTTTTTGTTTCCAGCACCAAAAGAAAAAAGTTTGGACCCATCTGGTTTAGATGCAGACCATTTTTTTCCCTAAACATATTTTATCCTTCTGTTTGTTTGAAGTTTTTATTTCATGTTTAATAAACACAAGAAGACTTGACAAAACATTTCATTTGTCAGCATTTGGCACATGGTTGAGAAGGTTTGGATAGTTCTGGTTTAGAGGAAAGCTACTTTCCCTTCGCATTAATTTCTTCTTTCGGTTAATGAGCAAAAGATTGAAAAATTGTATAAATTATTTTAAGAATGTTTCTGCATCGGCCCCTGATGGATAAGCTTTAGACATGCAGAATGCAGAATTTTCTAAGCATTTCTTGATTTACATGGGAATTATTACGATATTTTAATAAACAAAATATGGAATTATATCTATGGAGGACCAAAAGTGCCAAAATTAAATAAATGAATACACCATTAAATAATTAATTACGCAAACTATTTATTCTCGTGACGTTGCATGAGGAGCTGTTAGCGTGACTTGACCGCCTACAAGAACTGCGAGATCTCGTGAGAGTCGAGATGGGACATTACAAGAACTACGCCTCAGAAGCAAATCACTCTTCAATGGAAACACCTACAAGTCCAAATTGTAATTTAGCGAAATAGTAGAAATATGGCTTTTATTTTGATGTTGGTTTTGCACAACATCAAGCCTCGATCACTCTATATCAGCAAAAAAAAAAAAAAATCCATCACCATAGCTGCCATGTTTCGATCAGACAAGATTTGAGTGATATGGGCTTTAGCCCCGCCCACTAAACGCAGCGACACAGGACCATGAAATAATTATATATATATATATATATATATATATATATATATATATATATATATACTACGTTTATTTAATTATTGGTTTATTTAATTCCAGATTTAATTGATAAATGACACATTTAATTATTTCATGACTCATTTAATTAATAAATGACATATTTATTTGATTATTTAATGTTGTATTCATTTATTTAATTTTGGCACTTTTGGTCCTCCATACGTATAAAGGTGACCTAAAGAATAATTAAATTTTTCTGCATTTGGAATCTGATGGAAATAATATCGACACTTCTGATTTAGTTGAAGCATTATATTGACCTACATTGGATATGTATACATTTTAGCATTTTTAGAACCAAAAGCTGTAAGAATATCAACGTGATTGGTCAAAATGTGCTTCATCAGGCATTTTATGGAAAAGGTTTGAACACCTCTCATCTGGGTGAAGGCTGCTTTTTTAGCCTTAACTAACAGTACAGTGCGCTGATTTTTGATTATTTTTTGTATCTTCATGAAATAAAAGATGGAATTAAGGCGATCCACTTCATCCTTTAATTTTTTTTTTATATCTGTACTCGATGGAAAATATTTGGACACCGGTTCCCAAAAAAGAGGACATTTACCTGGGAAGAGCTGCTTTGTTGGAGCGCTGATCTGGGCGTTTTTGCTCACTCTGTACGCAATATCGGGTTTGGATCCTCTGCGCATTGTGCAAAATCCGGGCGTTTTCTTGACGCCTTGTGGCGAGCTCTTGAAGTCCAACGCCTTCAGCACGTCCACCGGTTCGGCTGTGAAGAGAAGATGCAATTCAATTCAACTGCATAGAAATGTAACCATTGACGCCTAAAGTGGGGAGTACACTCTAAAAACAGTTGGATAAAAAAATAACCCAACAATGGGTAAAAAATGGACCGATCCTGTAATTGGGTCAATTTGACCAAACTTTGAGTCAAGAAATGGGTCTTGCAGTGTAAAACAACTCATAAATATTGGTCAGATCCTTTACTTGGGTCAACAAATTGGACCATCTTGTATAAAACAACCCAGAAAGTTGAGTCAAATTGACCCATTAAGTGTTGTAAAGTGTAGGAAGTGCTTAACGATTGAATGAACTGCAGCCAACAAACTAATCACAGTACAGTCCAACAAAAGGAAAAAGGCACATAAACAGAAGTAAAAGCTACTGTGCACTGGAACAATACTGAAGTATCCACAGGTGCACTGTTAAGTAAAAAGAAAAGAAAAAAAGTTTGATTTATTTTTTAACAATACAATAAAGAGAATTTCCTATTAAGTCTAAATGTGCCTTTTCCCCCTAGATAGAAAGTCACATTATGACTTTTGTTACAAAAAAGTGTATTTATTTCAAGATTAAAAAAAAATAATCAATATTGCAATAATAAAGTTGTACTTTTTCCAAGATAAGACAAAAAGTCATAATATTATATTTAAGAGTCATGTATTTCCCACCTGAAAATTTGTCATTTTTCTAAAGAAAAAAAATACATATTATCTTTAAGATTAAAAAGTAGACACCAAATAAAAACCTTGCTAAGATTCTGACATCAAAGTCATATCAAACAGCCCTCATGAGCTAACTTTTCACAGACCCACACACATGCCATTAAACCCCCATCTGAAAGAGAGGTGCCGCAAGATCCCGTGAAAACACGTAATAATAATAATAATCCACTGCCTTATATTATTTCTAGAATATTAGCAGCTTTTTAAGGCTCCCTCGTTGCTGTTTGGGCAACCATCCAAACTATTTAACACTCTCCAAACGACTCTTTTCTTGTGTCTCGCCCCCTCCCTAAATAATACACACTGCATTCCTCCGGCAAATCCCCGTTTCGTCTCCTTTTCCTGTCACGTGACGACTTATTACAGCGATGATAAGAGGGGAAATGAGGCCGGCTGATTGCGTTTGTGCCGTGAAAGTGTTGTTTAAGGTCACTTCGTATAACAAACACACGCAAAAAAAATGCCACAGCATGCATTTAGACTCTTTTGTTCTCGTGCACGCTTGGGCAATAGATTGGCACTGTCCACTTTTAGACTGCTTTGATCATGTATGTACAGCATGCAACTATGAGAGAAAATAACAACTTTCACTCACAGCAGCTTTCTTTGAGAGTGGATGCTCCATCCATCTTCTTGTTTTCTTGAAGGTCATTATCCACAAACTAGGTAGTAGCCACTAAAACATAGGAGTCAAACTCCGGTCCTGGAGGGCCGCAGACCTGCAGGTTTTGGATGTTTCCGTTCTCCAACACAGCTGATATACGATCAGCTCATCAGCAAGCTCTGCATAAGCCTGATAACGATCCTGCTGATTGGAATCAGCTTGTGTTGGAAGAGGGAAACCTCCAAAACCTGCAGGACTGCGGCCCTCCAGGACCGAAGTTTGACACCTATGCACTAAAATATATGAGTCTATTCTTGATGAATCAGGAACTAGCTTGCGAGCTAACATAATGACGATCTTGTCTCGATTAACTTGATTTAGTTGAACATGAGGCTGAAATGTCAACAGGTGGATACACCGGTTAATTGTACCTTCTGCCATCTAGTGGAAGAGCATTTACTTGCTCTGCCTGTCACTATATATCGCTGACATAGATAGATGAACAAAGCAGTGTTTCCCACGCCATGTTAATACTTGGGAGGGCCACCCAAGTAAACTGGCCACAACCCAAGTAGATTTCAAGAAAATGTAATAAAAAATATATAAATATATATTTAAAAAAATAAACGTGTCGCGACCAGATATACCGCATGTAACTTTAGTTCGCCGCCACTCACTTGTGGATAATGAGGTTAGAAGAGACGCCCCCCCCCACCCCCGGAGTCCACCCACCTGAATCCACCCACCCAAGTAGATTTCAAATCTGTGAGAAACACTGCAAAGATACATTATTTGTAGTCAATAAATAATACATTTTGGCCCAAAGAAGTGAAAATAATTCACCGCGGCATACCTGATGATCTTTTGTGACACACTAATGCGCTGCGACTCAATAGTAGGGTATCACTGCCTTAGACAAACGAGATTCTACCCCTCGCAGTACCATCATGACTCAAAAAGTGAAAAAGAAAAATTCATTAAGTCTTCAAATGCGTTTATAGGCTGCACTAAGACCTTAAAAACAGGACAACCATTTGCATTCTAAGGAAAAAATGGGAAAGTCTAGTTCACAGACTCCAGGAATTGGCAGGTAGACTGCAAGCTAGCATACTCCTAGCTAAAATTTTACTGTTTTCAGAATTTATTTTCTGTTTTGCCACTTGAGAAATGATGGTACTGCTCCCCTCTGCCTTAGATTGCTAATGGTATGAATCCTTTTAGTCTACGGTTTCGGAGCAAGAATCAAGAATTAGCCTGCGAGCTAACATACAGACAGAAAAGCAAAAAGTATGGAGAATCTGTGATTTTTCCATTTTTGCTGTTGAATTTGCAATCTATATGTTTCCCCCATTTCAGATAAATATGGTAGAGTCCTGGTTGTCTATTCTCGATGAACCAGGAAGCTTGCCAGCCTGCTAGCTAACACACTAACAGTACTTCCTGATGCTACCTTTCGCTCAGTGAAGCTGGGCGGAACAGTAGAGTCGTTCCTAACATGGTGAAAGGAGACAAATGCATCTTTATTTATTTTGTTAGTCTGTTACTTCTCGCCATATTTTTTATTTATGTTCAGGGAATTTTACAGTGTCCCCATGTCTACTAATCGAAAATATTTTTGTTCAGTCATTTTAATGTTTATGACTTTGTTATTGTGACTTCAGTCGTTCATTGCCATCTGCTGCTTTGTTCTTGTCAGGCCACACCCTGACAATTGCTAACAAATACAAAATATGATGGTCCCGGTTTGTCTTTTTTTTTTTGTCCGCACAGTACAGATTGTAGCATATTGATTTGCTCATTCAAAATGCCAGACTATAAAAAACAACATAAGTCTGTTTACCAATGGCGAGTTACACGATGCGTCTTCTTCAAAAGACCCACCACGACTAACGGGTGACCCAAAAAATCCCCCCTGAGGAGTTACGTGGGAAAAACCTCCAGCCGGACAAGATCACGGCCCAAGCGAGCGCGGCCTGCCCGTGACTTTTGACCACTCACACATTTTCAAAGTCAGAATGCAAACATCCGCCGCTTGATACGATTTTTCTTCTGATGGCACGTGAAGCACGGGAAGTGCTGATTGTGCGGTTCCTGTATGGGTGGCTGCTGCTTGGTTGGGATGGGCGGGGGGAGGTGGTGAGTGCTGGTGGGGCTTCTGCTGGAGCTTGAAGTCCACATGCTGAAGCCATTATAGGCCTGGCACCACTCCCTATGCACCCCTCACCCCCCTTTATTAAAACATACACAAGACTAAACTAGGATGGCCCCAACTTTGGCCGCTACTTCTCTTTCTTTGAGCACCCTTTGCAAGGCTTTAGTAATTCTTCAAGTTGTTATAAAGTAGTTTATTTTTGCCTAATTCATTGTTCAACTAGTTTTTTGATGATTTAACAAATGTTTGTTTTTTTTGCTAATGATTCAGTAGTTTATTAATGATTTATGATGTGGCTAGTAAGTTCTTTGTCAATACTCTATTAAGCAGTAAGTTGTTATAAACAAATTGATTAAAGTTAATAAAATGTTAAATGCTTAGGTTAACAATGTTTAAAAAAACATTTAACTAGTGATTTACAATGAGTTAATTAAGTAGTTTAACTAGTTTATGAATGCCTTATGAAGTGATTATTACATAGTTTATTAATGTTTTGTTAAGCGGTTATTAGCTCGTTTGTTGATCATTTCAAAAGTGGTTATTAACAACTTATTCGTCTTGCAATTGGCTGGCAGCCAGTTCTCGGTGTACCCTGCCTTTTGCCCAAAGACAGATGGGATAGGCTCCAGTGCCCTAGTGAGTAGAAGCGTTTCAGAGAATGCATGGGAATGGATGGATGGATTCATGATTTAAAAAGTTGTTATTAACGAGTTTATTAATGATTCATAAAGTGGTTAGTGACTTGTTTGTTAAGACTTCATTAATTGCTTTTTGTATAATTTAAAAGCTATTAACTAGTCTATTAATGCATTATAATGAGGTAATTAACTACTATGTTAATGCTTAAAGTAATTAATTAATTAATTTGTGCTTAACAAAGTAGTTTACAATTAGGCTCTCTGTTTAAAAAAGTGGTTAACTAGTTTATAAATGCTTTATATTGCTGTAATATAATTTGTTAATCTTTGTAAGGAAGTTATTAACTAGTATATTAATGCTTTATGAAAGTAATTAAAGCAACTTTGTTAATGCTTTACAATGAGTTAATTAATGCTATGAAGAAGTGGTTATGGAGCAGTTTATTAATGATTTCATTGCTGTAATTCGACCCTGAGGATAAGCAGCACAGAATGGATGAATTGATTACTAACCAGTAAATTGCATTATAAGGTGATTAAAACTAATTTGTTAATGCTTCGTTAAGTGTTTTAACAGCTTGTGTGCTGCCTTATAAAGAGGTTCTTAACTAGTTTGGGTATGATTTTTAATGTGGTAAATAATCACATTATTCATGCTTTCTAAAGCGGGTATAACTGCTATTATCATTCTTTTTAACGTTATTAATTAGGTTATTAACACTACTAATGCTTTATAAAGCTGTCATAAGTAATGCATTTAATAAATGCTTGTGTATGACATTCAGAATATTTGTTCATGTCAAAATATTGGGGTATCCCCCCCCCCATTTTAAATTATGCAAGTAATTAACTGATTAGAAAAAGAGGATGAGCATGTGCCGTGGATCAAAAAGTGTTGAAGACGTCTCATAACATTAAATGTCAAAAATATTAACACATAACAGGTGTGCTTCAAATTTGATTTAAAAAAAAAGCCTTTTTAATTAAGCGATTAATCAAAACGCTAAAATGTGATTAATCTGATTAAAACATTTAATCGTTTGACAGCTCTAAAAATAACATTTTGCATAACACTCCCACTGCCTAATGTTAAACATTTTAGTTGTCTATTGCTGCTTTTATGACTTTTATGACATCATTATTAATCTACTTAATACTTCCTGCAGTCTGGTGTTGACTGCTAGACATCTTCTCATATGAATGATTTCATCTTTGTCAAGCATTAACTAGCAAGTTACGCTCATGAAGGCTTTTTAAAGGCTTTATAACACGTTTATCAAGGTTATTGCTTTATGAAGACGTACCAAATGGTTTTAAGTCACACGATAAGCTTTAAGTGGGGCAGTCGCTTATGATTACATAATAATTAATAAGCACATAAAAATAAGATACTGCAGGGGTGCCAAGTCCGGTCCTCGAAGGCCCTTATCCAGACTGTTTTCCACGTTTCCCTCCACTAACACACCTGATTAATGATCAGGATCATTATCAGGCTTCTGCAAAGCTTGCTGATGAGCTGATCATTAGATGCAGCTGCGTTGAAGGAGGGACACATGGAAAACAGGCTAGATAGGGGCTCACAAGGACCGGACTTGGGCACCTCTGAGATATTGTATTTGGTCAATTTGTTGCCAAGTTTATACATACCTAATAACCACAAAAGTAGTTACTAAGTAGCTTTATAATTGTGTTATAAACATGTTAAAGAAATGCTAATTAGCAATTCTAAATTACTTACTACTATTGAGTATGTAGACACCATTGGTGCATTTGCTGGCAAACTTTACTGCATATCGTTATTAACACATTAACACACTAGTTGCCCTCACGCGGGGCTCATAAATTGTTTATTAAGTGATTATGACCTAGTTGGTTATTGCTCTATAAAGATGTAATGAATGCCTAAATGTCATATGAGATGTAAGGTTTATGTATGACTGTAGCTTGCATATTCCTAATAGTGAGACAAAACCTAATGAACATCACTGATAATTGTTAATGTTATAAACACTTAATAAACAGTTAAGCAATTTCATTAGGGTTATTAGGTATGGTTAAGATACTGCCACACTTTTTTTTCCCTTCACTCATTCACTGCCATTGATGGTTATAGACGTCAAATATTCATTTTAACCATTTCTATTAGTTAAAAAAAAAATCCACTTTAACAAGAGTATGAAAACCTAGAATTTTTTTTATTGTACATTTAGAAGAGATATAACATTTTTGATTAATCGTGAGTTAACTCATGAAGTTCATGCAATTAATTACGATTAAAAAATGTAATCGCCTGACGCTCCTAAATTTTTAATAATCTTTTCTTTTAATTAATCGTGTTAGGCAATTAATTTTTTTTATTGTAATTAATGGCATGACTTCAATAGTTAACTCATGATTAATCATAATTTTTATATCTGTTCTGAATGTATAATAAATAAATCTAGGTTTTCATACTCTTGTTAACAAAAGTGGAAAACATTTTAAACTAATAGAAATACTTCAAATGAAATTTTGACGTCTATAGCCGTCAATGGCAGTGAATGAGTTCATGAAGAATGATCTAACCTATAGTACCACTTAATAATCTATTTATAAACCACTAGTGAAACCATTAGTGATTATGTATTTTAAAGAACAATTTCTCATGTCAATATCATGTCAAAAGTGTGATAAAAAGGGAACGTATTTAAATAAATGAAATGAGCATTTGTCAGTTTTGGAATACTGTGCGGCGCTACTGCTTCTCTGCAACTTTGGGAATACCTTTGTGCATTACTGCATACCTCAAGGCCTCATATATTCCAGATGTGGCCCATTGCTCAGGACAGCCGCCCATCTACCCACCCCCACTTTCCCCACCACTTTCCTTTCTTCGCTTTTCTTCTTTCCACCGCACGGCACCCTGTCCCCATCCAACATTCCAGCCACTCCGCCTCGAACTCCACAGATAATCGACTAATAGCCGCGACTGCTTTAATGGAGTTTTTGCGGCCATTACGGCAGCTCATTTGTCAACTTGTGTCAGCAGCAGCATGTCTGCCGTGTTAACAAGCTCGCCTGGGAAAATAAACAAAAACCGTGATAACCTGTCTGAGGTACGTGCAGAGACACGAAGTGAAAGGAAGAAAAAAAAACTCATTAAAATCATTTAGAAGGAACGAAGTAGACGTGGAGGCAAAAATTCCAGCCGACTATTCGTTTTTGATGTGGAATTGAGCTGTGATTAAGCCGGGAATCTTCTCTCAGGGACTTTTTTTTTTTCTTCACTCCCTTTGACAAGAGACGCTCTAACAAGGTCTGGCAGCAATGACAGCAATTAAAGTCCCCCCCAAGAGACCCCGCAAATGTTTGTGTGTGCACATCATGCAATTATGGTGAGCTTCCATCTCAATCATGGTGGGACAGGAAGGAGGGGCCAAATGGGACACTTGGCTTTGATGATTACGCAATAGACAGTATATAATGCTGATAACTATTGTTGCTGCTACTCACAATAACTGATGGACTGAGGTGGCAAATCCATGTCCAGAAAGTAAAACACCTGCCGCAGTTTGACTTTAGCCCCGTGTGCTAGCTAGCTAGCTCCCTAGCAGGTAACCGAGCACCCAGGGAGCTAGCTAGGGAGCTGGGCTAAAGTCAAACTGTGACCTGGATTTGCCACCTCTTCTGCTAGATAGAGTCATCGATTTCCTCATGTACGGTTTTCCATGTAGTTTTTTACTACCTCAAAGCTGCTGACTATTGCCGCTGCTTACATTGACGTTTGTAATTCACAGTAGTAATCAATACACATACGGTACAAAATGATTATTGAGAAAGTTGTTTTTTTGCTCCATACAATGTTGCTGACTATTCTTGCTGCTGTTCACGTACACTCCTGCATATGTAAAAATCACTTTCATGTTCAGTAGGGATGGGAATCTTTGACTGTCTCACGATTCGATTCGATTCTGATTTTTGGGTCTGTGATTTGATTCAGAATCGATTTTCGATCCAAACACAATTTTTGATTCAATATAATTTAATTGAAAATGATTTCTGCTTCAATAAATAGATGTGCAAAGAATCGTCATGATCTACTTCAGTCTGGTTTGCAAGACAGAATGACAAATTGAATTTTTTAATTTTTAAAAAAATTAAAATGTCTTCTTCTTTCTTTTTTTTTCTTTTTTTACATACATTTATTATGTTTTGAATTGTAAGGAAAGTGTCTTTCAGAAGTGACAAATCCAGGTCCAGAAAGTCAAAACCCTGATACAGTTTGGCTTTAGCCCCTGATGTTAGCTAAATAGCGCCCTAGCAGGTAAAAAAAGCATCATGGAAGATAGCTAGCACCCGGGGCTAAAGCCAAACTGTGGCAGGGTTTTGACTTTCTAGACCTGGATTTGCCTCTGGATTTGCCTCTTTGACCTCTGGTGCCTTTTTCCACAAGAACAGTGTGTGGACCACAACTGCTACGTGCTATATATGTGCATATATATATACAGTATATATTCTGCCTTCCCTGATTGCAGTTTAGCAGGCAGCAAACAGTCCCCAAAAAAGAGTGCATTGTTACTATCTGTTTCACCCTATTCCGTTCTCACTCACCATACAGAGTGGACCATTAAAGCAGTGACTTGCATATCAGTCCCCCAAGCAACATGAACTCAAACTAACAACACTATTGTTAAATTAACCTCAAGTTGAGGTTAACTGTAAATCTAAACACACAAAACGAAGAAAATTACACACAGCGCACATTTAAATGCAAACACACTTTGTTTAGCTTGTTTCTTGAACGTAGCTAGCTCAAGGCTAACGCAGAATGGAAAGCGCGATTGACTTGCTAATGCTAATTAGTGCGCTACTCACAGCACTTTTATCACTCAAAAGAACGGCTAGTCATACAAAAATGTTTCAGGAATGTATACAGAGAAGCAGCTTAACATTACTCACCAGCATATGCTCTTCCTACGCTGCAAAAAAAAACAACTTTTACTGGCATAATTTGATCGTGACTTTTTTCTTCTACGCTCTAATGTGGCTAAAACTTAACAGTGTATCAGAACACGCGGAACCACACTACCCCTAAGTGGCCAAATCGTGTACAACATGAACAGCACTCCCAATAAAGGCACACTCAAACAAGGGCAAGACAGTATAAAAGAATTTTAATAAAATTGATTTTGGGACATTTTAACTCTTTGACTGCCAGACGTTTTCAGAAAAGGGATGCTGTGGGTGCCAGCCGATTTAAGCATTTTGACTGATCTTTCAAGGTCCACAGAAAATTTTGTGTTTGGACTATGGAAACACACATACTACCAGATGAAAGATTGGACTCTCATCTTTCATCAGAAAAAAAGTTTGTTTCTACCTTATTCCGTTTTTCAGTAATCAACAATAGAAAATGGTTAGTTTCACCCAAATGCTCTCTTTTGAAATAAAATACGGAGAAATCAAGCTTTTTGTGAAACGATATTATTTCATGCACTCTAGTGAATTTGACACCTTTTTTTTTTCCATGAATGATGCCACAAACACCTAAACAGTGCTTTACTTCTGTAAAACACTACCACCAACAATGAAAAAGTGTTTTTTGATAGCAAAATAAGTTTATTTACATTCAACAGTGTAACAATTTGACAAAACAATTTGGCAAACTATTTACAAATGTGTGCAACCGTGGTACTATTTACAATTGTGTGGATGTTTCAAATATAGTTTTTCTTTTTGTAACACTCCCCTGCGTGCAAGTGGACGCACCAGGATTTGCACAACAGATTAGTTTCACTGCGATTGCCCCTTCGCGTGCAGACGCTACACTTTCTTGCAGGCTTTTTTTCCCGGTGAATAGCAAGTATATACTGCAGTGTGTGTTTGGCCATGTTGCCATCAAGTCTACTCTCAGGATCATGATACGGTGACGTTACGGTGGTGTTACGTCTGGCTTCCTCATGTCCTTCAGTTCCTATACCGGTTGGTAGATGTTCTGATCCATCTTATGCACTCCATTCATGGTGGCATCGTAGTCCATAACCAGTGTCTTCTCCGTGATCAGACTGTACCCACTCCTCCGTTGAATATGCATTGGACTCGGGGTACTCTTCGTCGTCCGATTGAACGTCCGCCTGTGCAGAAGTGCTCGGTTGTGCTCCGCGTTTTCCGGCGTTAGCATCGCTAGCCGCTGAGGCTTTATGACGTGATCATAGCCGACGCGTCAACGCTTCCAACTTCGGCGTCAACCTCGGAGTCACCATCATCATCATCGTCGTCATCAATGTGCTCTTTAGCATTGGTCGATGCTTTTCGTCTTTGAAAAAAATGCTCAAGCGTGAGCTGCTTGCAACCGGCCGCCATTATGGCTTTCTCAGCTATTCTCCCCTCAACACTCTAGCTCCGCCTCACGTCTTCTACTGACGCCTACCCAATCTTGTCCAAAGAGAGTCATCGCTGCCATCTAGTGCCCAAAAATAGGCATTATACTAACTAGATCTGCTTGATACTTTCAGCATAGCTGGCCAAGGCTTTCCTCCACCCGTTTCCCCCAAAAAACAAAAAAAACATAGTGAATGTCTTTTAACGTCTTTGACAGTCCTCCGTAGGATTTTACTAAACGTTATTTAACGTTTTTGGCAGTCAAAGAGTTAAGTTGCTTCTGAATTGTAGTAAATGAGAATCGTGATTCTTATGCTAATCTATTTATTGGCACACCCCTAATGTTCAGTTCAAAATTCATACATAGTCGATGCATGTATACACTGTTTTGATAGATTGGCACCCGTGCTCTTAGCATAAAAACGGGCGCAACTTCATTTTCATGCCGAGCCAAGTCTAGTTTAGCATGCTAATTTTAGAAATGCGCAATGCATTCCTGTGTTGGCGTACCCAACTGGCACGCGGACGATACATCTCGCGTCACAGCCCATGTCACATGCATGACTGACTACATCCACTTTCATCCACAAGTGGAGCTCTTCTTGTGGTTCCTTTAACTGTAAAAGCGCTGCGTGGGCTCAAGTAAGTTCTGCCACCATGTAGACCGCATGCACGCATCGCTCTACTGAATTTAAATGCATTAATGTGGGGAGCCGCTTGGATTGGCCGGGAGTCAGCTGCGTTCCCTCCCACAATGGCGCACAGCAGGGGCAAACGCCCTCTTCTATCTGTGCTAGTCTAGCAAAATACCAAAAGTAAAATAGTTGCTGGCTATTCTTGCTGCTAGTCACATTCACCTCTGAATACATAGTATCTATTCTTGCACAGTTTACCACTGTCATCTATTGTCAACTTGCTGCTTATAGGTTTGATTCGAATTGGCCTTCTTTATTCTTGATTGCTGCTTCTGTCCACTTAATTCACTCATTGTGGAACTAATAAAGGCCAACCAAAGTCTTCTTCTCAGAAATATATCCAAGTCTTTGAAATGAGCCCAAAAAAGCAAATATTTGAAACCAAAAATACTGACAAAGCTAGTAGACACACATTTTTATATTCCTGGCCAGAAGCCGCACAGTATGGATGCCTCTTTGGCTCCCTCGACAATATTCTTCAAAGCTAGACGTTAATGTGACCCACATATGGGTTTTTACACCAGTCAAAATAGTCCATTTTTTTTCTCTCCCCCCTTCTCCCGTTCCCTTTTCCATCAACGCCCCCCCCCCCACCCCTTTTTTTTTTTTTGGGGGGGGGGGGGTAATATTGGAACGATGGAAAAGATATCCTTCCAGGAGCTGGGATGTGAATTCCATGCCTCAGAGTTCAACAATGTCAAACATTTTAACTTTTTCTGTTGTTATATATATATATATATATATATATATATATATATATATATATATATATATATGGCAATAATCACACAATCAGATTTACAGGGTAATGAGAAATGCGTTAATTTCTACTGTAAATAAGCGATTCCTGTACTGTATTCACGTATGCGTTTCTTATTCTATGCGTAAAAGTCGGGCGTAAAAACCAGTGTGGAGAAGTGGAACAGCAGCGCAACAGGCAGCAGTTTTACGACCAAGAATGAGAATAAAGCAAACAAGTGCACAGCGTTGACGATGGAGAGCACGTCGTTGCCTAGTTTTTATTTATTTATTTTTTTAACATCGCTCACCTCGACGGACGACGCCTAAAAAATGTGGGATTTGGGGTGCGTGTGTGCCAACTCAAGTCGAAACCCTCAATCCGTCGCAAGTCAAACGTGACGCATCGTAAAATGAATTTACGGAAGCTTTAACGGTGCGTAAAGGCGCATGCGTTGAACTAAACAAATGCTGCGAATGCAAGGTGCAAGAGGCGCGTAACCAGCAATTAATACGACAAAATCACAAACTTCCTTTTCAGCAAATACTCGCGCAAACAAAAACCCTTGATTTGGAAGATTGGCAGGCGTATAAGCATGAAAACGCTTCTTACCTGCTTTGACAGCGGCAATTTGTAGGATTAAAACAATGACGGCGGCGAGCGTGGACTCCCGCAGCCACCTTTTCGTCCTCCACCTGGCGGGCCGTCTCTGCGTCTCCATGGTGATCACCCGCGCGGGTGGTGCACGAACTTTGGTCGGTAAATGGAAAAAGTGAAATTTAAATAAATCCCGCTTGAAAAAGTGTGTGTGCTCGCGACTACTACAGCTCCATGTGGGGGAAGAGTGACGATGCCTGTGGCTGTGGCGGCCTGACGAGAAGCTTCAGACCGGCTTCCCCCTTTCTTCAAGCGCAGCAGCACACTGATGGTGGAGCGCTGTCATGAAAAAAATGCAGTGGGCTCCTTCAGAAGGGTTGGACGAAGGCCAACGAGGAGGACACTCGCAGTGGAAAAGCATCCTTTCGTCAAATCACCACTCAGTAAAGTTCTTTCCACGCCCCATAAGACGACTTCACCCCCCCCCCCATCTTGAGCAGAGCATCACTGGCTTCAGGTGCAACTCCTCCCGAATCACATGAAATCCTTCAAAAAGTGAAGGGGAAAATAAGTGTTCTGTAACTATTCTGGAAAAAAAAATACACGGTTCCAAAAAAACTAAACAAATAAAACTTCTGAGAGTTGCAAGCATAATCACTTGAGACTTTGGTAGATATTTTATACTTGAGGTGGTACTTTTGGGAACCAGTGATATAAGAAATGCGGTTCGTTAACTCATTGGCTCCCAAAAACGTATAAATATGTTCTATTTTAAATACTACCAGTGTCCCCAAAACATAGTTATAAGTTTTTCAGGTGTTCTTTATGCTAGAGCATACAGAAGGCTTTGATGCAGCTTCTGAACTGAAGAGAACGTGTGAAGAAATGGTAGGTATTATCAAAACGGCCAGCAGGTGGCAGCAGAGTATAAGGGATCAACCAGGGCCATGTTGAAAACAAGCTGATTTACCCACAGTTCTAAGCAGATTTGTGAATATTTGTGAATAATGATGAAATTTAGCTATATTCTAATGCTAATTGATGCAAAACGGAAACAGATACTTATTTTCCCGATGAAAGAAGAGACTCCAATCTTTCTTTTCTTTCATGTTTTTATAGCAATAGAACACAATATTCTGTGGGCCTTGCAAAATCCAGTAAAACAGCAGGGAGTAAAGGGGGTTGCTTCAGTGAAAATGGCTTGGAGTGAATAAGTGAGTTAAATAGCAATAATCCATTTTTACCAAACAGATGCTAACATCATTAGCATGTGTCTAAACTCGCAATAGCTAGCGACTAGTATGAAAATGACCCGAGAAGCTTTTTAAGTGGACTAAAAACATGGAGTTCAATATGACATTTTGCTTTTTCTTTGTCTTTTTTGTGATGTCATCAAGGAATGGTACAAGTGTGATGATCACCACAGAACAGGAAATTGAACTTTTCACACATGTAAGCACAATTAGGAATCAAATGTTACTTTGAAACCTTGCCTCTACAATGAATAGGTTTTTGCAACGGGCCACAGTTTGACACCCCACCAGACTATTTCCACTTTCATTGTTTTCTATAGGAAATGAAACAAAATGTCAATGACAAGTCAGCTGACCAGAAATGCAAATGAAGCAGAAAGGGGGCGGAGTTGTTATTGTTTCAAAATGGAGTTTTAACAGCTTCCTTTATGGGCCACTGCTTTCATAGAAGGAAAAAAAATATATAAAAAATAGCACCCGGTAGCCAAAAAATCCAAATGTTTTCCAGACTCGCCAGCTTCCTCTTGCAGACCTCAGGCCTGATAATAATTAGCGGATAAGAAAACAACCGAAAAAAACCTGGAAGACAAAATGGAAGCACAGGTGGAAGCCATAGAAGCCGGCATGCGGACGCTAAGTGGAGCGCTTGCCACTAATCAAACAATGTTACTTTCAGCTCTTAAAAGCTATAAACAGCCTGTAGGAATGCTAACCCGTGATTTTACAAGTTGCTAATCGTTTGCATTATTATTTATAAAAAAACAAAAAAAACTCGAGTGCCGTCTGGAATGCCTTCAGTGGAACCTCAAAAATTCAACACCATGGAAAATATTACAGAATTCTGAGACGAAGTGTGGACTAACTTTGTTTGTCATTTTGAAGTTAAATGCAGAAGTGACTATAGGACAAAGGCTCATCTTTCAGATGAATACTGGTTGAAATCAAGGTTCGGTTTCAAATTTGACATTCAGGGGAAAATCCTTGCTTGCACGCAGCACTTTCTGGATTCATCAGTTCAACACTAGGCCAACTTTCATTTCCGAGATGGCTACGCCCACGAAAGCAGACTTCAAAAACATACAAGAAAGCGACGTTCAGAGTTTTTATGAAATATTGACAAGTGTTTGGACCCACGACAGCAATTTCAACAAAATATAATACTAGTTTGTTTATTTTTCTTCAGGCAAGCTAAATGTTACTGACCAGGATGTAGGTGGAAATCGCATACCTGGAGAAAACTCATACAAGCACGAGGAGAATACGTATATAAACGGCGAAAACTCGAACCCAAGCTCTCAGAGCTGTGAGGCAGACATGCTCACCACTAGGCTAGTGGGGTAGGCCACTGCTGTATATGGAACGCCCTCATAAATTGAGGAGTCAAGTCAATCTCCAGACTTAAAGGGATGCTTGTACAATTAATATCTTTAAAAACAAAATTTTCCACTTGCTGTCGACTGAAGATAACATCACCTGTCCTGAGGAAGTAGGTAACTAACAATCATGGCTAACCTGTATTTTGGGTTTGATCAGCAAACTGAGAGCCATGATTGGTCGTTACCTCTACTTCCTCAGCACATGTTATGTCATCTTCAGTCGACAGCAAGTCGAAAATATTGTTTTTAAAGGTATAAATTGATCATGAAGTTATCAGATTCATTCTGGACAAAATATTAACGTTTTACTGCTGAAAATGGCTCAATGAGTCAAGTATCCCCTTAAACCCTGCACAGAATGTATATGACCTTTTTAAAGAGGAGACTTGAAGGGAATAACCCAAACGAGCATTCTCTGTAGGGTTTCAGTCAAGAATTTGACTGGACAAGCCTCAAATCTTCCACTTCTTGCACCTGATGAACTCCTTGCTGCTTTGGCAGTGTGTTTTGACTCATTTTAGGTGTGAATGTGAATTTGTGAATGCGAATTTGACGAATCCACTGTGCACTCTGCCCCTTGTTCCAAAGTCAGATGGGCAAGGAGAGAGAGGACAAGTGTTTTGGAAACATAAGGAACATACATGCTTTTTCCCTATACAGAAAAGGGTCCGGTTTCTAGTCGATTTAGCCTCCTATCTGGCTAATGTTAGCATGTAGCAAGCCGGTGATACTCGATCCAGCCAAGCCTTTTTTCACAAGCCACGTAACTGAGGGGCTGCACTAAAAGCCAAAGCCTCAATGTTCTCCCTCACTCTAATCAAGGGCTTCTTTTTTAAACCGTCCACCGCACTGCAGTTTAAGGCTCGCAAACACAGTCATTTCTCCGTACGGCGCCATTTTGTGACACAAACAGGTACTTTATGGCACCTTATAAAAAAGAAACGGCGCATTGGCATGTTGATAAGATGGACGGGAATGTACTGCGACCCACTTTCGAGAGCGAGAGAATAGAATCTTGATGGATAAAAGACACATCAAAATTGACTTTATTATTGGCTTTTGTAGGGGGAGATTTCGGAACCAATCAGACGGAAACATTCAGAAAGGCGCGGCTTCTGTTGGATGCACAAGCAAACTCCATTTTGGCGCGTGTGCGATCGCCACTGTGGACACCAGCTGCTCCAATCTATTGTCTTAAGGGATATGCACTGGATGGAAAACAATGGCCGTTCGTGGGAAAAATGGGCAGCATCCCCAAAAAATTCAAATGCCTGCCAATAAAATGCAGGTTATTTGAAAAATGAAGGAGAGAAGTCCAACAAAAACCCTATAAGCCCATTTTATGACAAATTTGACGTTTTTAACTGATTCTCTCTGTTCTTCTGCATGTATTGGTAAAAGTGTGAAGTCAAACAAGCAATGAAAATGTTTTATGAAAGCCTGTCTCCATTGTATATGCATAGCCAGAACTGTCCTTAAAAAAAAAATGTCTGTCCATGTTTGCTTGGTTCGAAATTAAGCATTGCCATTTTCACAAATTTAAAACAGATCCGATAAAATGTGCTTAAAATAGTCATCAACACATGGAGAGAATGGGCACATGAGTGACATTAACCAAGAACTGGACGTCCCCTGAAAAGTCATAAAAAGATTTACTGAAAACTGGTCAGGGATTTCTGGCGTTTTCTGGCAAGTAATGGCTGTGTCATACATGTAACAGCAATCTCCCATCTTCTGCATATGTGCGGGCTTTGGGACAGGGTTGCTCTTATAAAGATCTTCCATCTTAGGTTTATAGTAAGTTTATAAGATTATTGATCTTATAGACTTACAATTCTGACTACATTTTTGGAATCTCCCAAAACACATGAGAAAACAAAAAAGAACTGGGCCTTGGTCAAGGTGGAGGGAATTATGAACAGTTCAAAATACCAGCCAGTGTCAGCTATAAAGCAAAATGTGTCAACAAAAGCCTAACTGAATATCTTCATTTGGGGGTAATTAGAGGCACTTTAAGTGGTGTGGACTGACTGTCAAGTAGCTTAAGTTTGAATGTGGTTAATGTCGAGGAAGGGGTGTGCACACTTGTGCTACCCCTGATTTCAGTTGTGTTTTAAGAGTCATGTCACAAAACATGGTAGAAAAGGCTTTGAAATAATTTATCTTGGTCTCTCTTTTTTTTTTCCTTTTTTTTCATCACTTTAAGGCAATGTAAGGAACTTTCGTTGATTATGGCGCCGCCATATGGACATAGTCGGTAACGTTATGGCTGAAGGAAGACCACGTTTCTCATTAGGACAAGCGCAAGTGTGATTTTTTAGCTCACGACATTCAAATTGACTTGCGTCTTTGTAAGAAATGGGTAAAGGGGGAAGTGATATTTGTAGTTTTTTGTGTGGCAGTGTTCCTACCACCCTCCTCAAAGTTGCCTAGTGCCAGTAAAAACGATACAGACCCCCTCAGGCCATGGCAAAGGTACCATTTAACTAGTTTCAAGTCCATGTTTCATCAGAAGAATTCTGAAAATATTTTATTAAGGTTGAAAAGTTCCTTAGTGCTACTTTAAAAACCTGGCATTTAAACAGGGGTGTGTAGACTTTTTATATCCAGCATAGTTAGCATAGCCCGTTTGTAGTCAATACATACACAATGTGAAGTCAAAAATTTAATCTACGGAGGAACTGTTCATACTTATGCACTTCTGAGAATGCGTGCGCCCCAGTTTCGGAATCCCCGTCAAGTCAGTCTGGTTTTTCCTCATCATTTCGACTTTCTCATGGGACTGCACTCCCAAAATGTTCAATTTAAACCAACGGATCATCTTCTTCAAAGTATGAATGTGCATTTTCATGCTTCTCTTTGAAAATCAAGTCACCCGCCTAAGAAAAATGTACAGACTTCTTCTTGTAGTTGCTCTTTTCTCTGGGCTGCTCTTTAATTTTCGGGATGATTTGACATGCGGGGCCACTCTTTGTAGTTGCGAGGCATGTGATTACAAGCCGTGCATACGGTGCCAACATGCGCTCGGCTGACAATGTGTAATTATGCCGTCGTAATACATACGTAGAGCGGCTGTGAAAATAAAGTTTTCATATGTATTTCGGTTGTACAGGAAGATGTGTTAAATCAGTGTCTCACCGGCCTTCCCAAAATGGATTGACACACTTTTTTATTGGGGGGGTCATTCTGATGGCTTCAACCGTGCCATCGCTATGCACAAGACTAAAACTTTCCTGACTTTGGGGATAATTTCTGTTTATTTCTACTGTGCAGAATGGCGATTATCATGTCTAATTGGCAAGAGAGGAAATTGCATCATTAACGACACATACGCGGTATGTTGCAAAACTGTACTTTTGGGTGCCTGACTGAATCCTCTGGATTTTTGATTTTGAGTTTGTAGACAATTTTAGTCATTTATTTTACATTTCTATTGTATAGCAGTGCCTTGAAGTATGACTAATTTGTTCTGTGACCATGCTTGTAACTCAAAGATACCAGGCCGGTATCTCAAATCAGATTTCCTCATTGAATTGAATGGAAATGCCATTAATCTATTTCAGCCTCACAAAAAAAAATCAACAAAAATATTTGTCATGTATTTTAAATAGTACAAATAAATATAAAAATAAATAAATAAGAAAAATAGCACTCTACAATATAAAAGAAAACACACATAGATAACATAATCAAATACAACATAAGGAAACAGAGATTGCGTTGCTCCTTCTGATGGGCATACCTTGGCTCGTCAATAGCCACAGTTCTATTCGCCATTTTTTGCAGAGGATAAAGACTATATGCCCTTCAGTGTTCGTATCTTTCTATACGTCTTGCTCTATATGTTTAAAAGTTCAAACATATGTTGCTTCAAGCGTCACAACACCGCAGCACTGATGCTATTCATTAGCCTGTCTATGGCTTTCCCCCATTTTGTGTTAGCATTAAGCTAGCATAATTTAAGGCAAAGTTGTCTAATTGTTGTTAAATGTAATTCTCCCCGTTTTCTGTTTAGTATGAGTGGTGTTAAACTACATGAAATATATATATATATATATATATATATATATATATATATATATATATATATATATATATATATATATATATATATATATGTATATATATATTTTTTTAATTATCTGCCAAACTGTCGCTTGTTGTGAAATGAGTTGCCACATTACAGCACTTGTACAGAATCTCAAATAGTTTCTCACAAGTCAAAGCAATGAACATTTGCGACCATTACAACTGTTGGCGAACATCTGGCAAATGTCTTTGCCACAAATTGTGACCTTGAATGAACCCTGACAAAAAAATAAAAATCAACATTTGCTACTTTGACAAACAATGTCAGTGAGATATGGACTCAACATTTTCAGGTGTGTGTCAGGTGAGGGGAAGCGTACCAATCTCGAGTGTGCATCAGAACACTCACACCAGTCACACGTAGCGAACTTTAGGTGTCTAGTGGCACGGTTCGAGTAGTGCGAGTACGCCCCGAAGACTTAAAGGTCATCCATCTTGAAGCATTTAGCCCTTATGTAAACCGCCTGTAAACCCGCTGAATTTTAGAGGACATTTCCTCGCCATAGTTTTTTTTATTTTTTTACGACTTTGCCCTGAAGCACACGGAAGTTCAGAGAGGGCTCAGAGTTCCAGTCGAGTCAAAGTTCGCCGATGCGTTGAAGAGAGGGACTCCTAACGACTGGCTGAAATTGACTTTTGTCGAGGCTTGCTTGTTATGGACCCACGTATAGTGGAATTTTACATGGTAAAGTTATCCTTTGGTAAATTCTGTATTTCTTCAACATATTCACTCACATAAATATTTCAAGACTAACTTAAGATTTATGTATTTTTTTTACACAAATTCCCATTTACTTTTTTTTTTTACGTAATTATAACACAAACCTACCAAATAAAACTTACATGATACATATACATACACTCGTCTAATGCCTGTTTATTTGAAAGGCATAATCCTCAGGTTTATGTATTTAGTATTAATTAAGTATTAACTTAATTTTTTTGTATTTATTTTTTTATTATTTTTTTTAAAGTTCAGTTTAATCCCAAAAACATAAAAAATTGAAAAAAAAGGGCATAAGTGTTTTTCACATAGCAGTATATTTATCGTGTATAGATAACCTGATTATTATGCAATTCAAACAAAAGACTATGTATTTTACATAAATTCTCTCATAATTATTAATTTAGAGTAATTCTACTTTCTTTTTTTCAGTATCGAGCACCTACAGATTGTAATTCTTTACAAAAGATCTTCTAAGATCTCATAACTTTGTCTCAGTTTGATGCCATTTTAAAGGATCTGGAAATAAAGTCATTAACCTGTTGCTGTTTTCTTAGTGTGACAATCAGTGAATCTTAATCTTTAATTTACTGTTTTAACTGTATGTAATGTATTGTGTTGTAGTGCGCCTCTTGGCCATGACTCCCTTGAAAAAGAGATCTGTGGATCTCAATGGAATTTCCTTTGTTAAATAATGGTCACAAAAAAAAAAACAACTACTGTAAATACATAAACCTGAAGATTGTGCATTTCAAATAAATAGGCTTTATAAGGTGAATGAATATGTATCATATAACTTTTATTTGGTAGGTTTGGGTTAAAATTATCCATTTTTTTTTTTTTTAAATAAATGGGAATTTGTCATGCAAAAAAATACATAAATCTTAAATTAGGTTTGAAATATTTCTGAGTGCAAAAAGGGCTTTGGCCTGGTGCAGACGAGGATGTTTCAAATCTAAAAAAAAAATGTTTTCTGTAACAGAACCCACATACAGATAGAAATCAGTTTCACTTATGGATTTATAATTGTGTGCTCTCTGGTGGCACGCGAAAACATGATGAGGCCGAAATACCGTAATCATCTGTAGTCCCAAATAACGCTTGTTCAAAATTAATGTATACGTTCAAAATGGAAATTTGAACGTTTTATTTTTTTTACCTTTGACGTGATGGCGTTTGAAGCAAGTTAAAAAGTTTGACAATCTGACAAAAGCGCATATAGCCACGTCTGCCAGACAGAATTGGAGCAGTACTGTATTTGTTTTGAGAGTAGCATGTGGCTATAACGTCAGGTAGTCACTTACCTAATATATTCTGTTTCAGAACGGTATTTTTACGTACCATACAGAATGATCTGCATTGAAATATGAAAACACATACACTTCCATTTTCGGGAGGAAACCATAAATGTCTTTTAGGGGATCATAAATGTCCTATATAATGTTGAGGCATCTGACAGTTGTTGAGGCATAAACAAAACAAAACAAAGCCTCAGCTATCACGAGTGACATTTTTAGAGAAGGGGGCGGACGTTTCCGACTATAATGAAAGGCTCCGCCTGTCAGCGGGCGAAGTGGCGAGGTCTTTGATAATGTAAAGCTTGAGTGTCTCGGGTTTCATGTGGCAAAGACTCAAAGAGTCAACGGCGGCCAAAAAGATGGCGGTTGGAAGCAGCGGTCATCGTTGCCGAATGTGCTCAGGAAAGCAACTCAAGCATAAAAAAAAGAAAAAAATAGCGTTTGGCAATATGCTAACCCAATTGAAAGCCAATGTTTATTATAGTTCAGCCATATTGAAACTGCATGAGTTCCAGGTGTCGTGCACAAAAGTTTGACATTAAAAATATTAGACAAATAAAAATTCAGATTTTTTTTCCAGGTATTGCCATTTGGATCGAATACACAAGTAGTGAAAAGGTAACGCCTTTGTTTTTAATCGACCTAATTTTGATGCACACAATGTTGGGTTGTTTTCCTAGCTGACAAGCTGTGGGTTTTGAGAAGATTGGGTTACTTTTACCCAAGGCTGGGTTGATCCAAAAGATTGGGTTGAAGATTGAGTTTGGGCGGGCTGAAGAGCTCAAGGTGGTCACCATTTTGTGTACTGAGGTTGAAATAAATTGAAAATAACATTCTTCAAAAAACATTGGCGGTGGCTAGATGGCTCAGAGGGCAACAACGCTGACTTTGGACACAAGGATCAGGGTGGGACCTTGGAAAATGGGTGGGTTGTATCAGGAACGCCATCTGGTGTAAAAAACTGTGCCAAGCATATCATGAGAGAGTGACTTGTCATGACCCTGTGTTCTGTTGCTGACAGTACCGTATTTTTTCCAGTCTCTGGCCCTAGTGGATGGGCATTCCAATCAGCTGGGCATTTAGGCGCTGGAGAGATGGAAGCTGGTAGCCGGGACATCGTTGCTCCCATGTCCATTGTGTGCTTGTTTTCACATTTCACGAGTTCTCACCTTTTTGTTTTTGCTCATGTAAGTCATTCTGGTTTCTTTTGTTTCATGCGTAGTTTAGTTTGGTTTAGCTTGTACAGTTAGAACTTCCCTAATTTAGTTAACTTTCTTGGTTCCTAAACGGCTTAGTTTATTAATTTGCATTTTTGCAGTCTTGCCACTATTGTTTTTATTCACCCGCCTTATGTCCACCCTGCGTACTTTTTCATTAGCATTTTTTTTTGTCCTCATGCTTTCATCAATATATATTTTTTGTATTCGTTCTTAATAACATGTATTTGATCTGCTTTGGGAATTTAATTCTTGAAATTTTCTAGATTTAAACCCAATAGAGCATGCATTTTACCCAACATTTTAACAAACAAGCGAAAGAGGCACAAAAGAACGCAGTACACGTGACACCAACATACTAGTACATACATTTGAAGTCTTCACTCGAATCTAATTGAATATGTCCCAATTGTTTTTGCTCACCCAACTGTACATAAACGTGGACTTTCATTGCAAGTAATCCTATTAAATCCAGATAGGAACACCGAGAAATAAAATAAATCCCATTGTTGTAAAGAATTCACTTTTGGAGGGCGTAAATTTCTAGCATATCACATTGCAGGGTGGCAGGGCAATTTCATAAAAATGTCTCTAAGTTTGCTCAATAAGGTTAATTGTACATAATTCAGGGTTTGAAGGTAAATATACAGCTTGGAATTGTAGGTCCACATCCTCGTTATTTCCTTTCCTAACACAACCAAGCGATTCAAACGTCTGTGCAACTAGAACAGGCTGCTGCATGCGACCAGACTTTAGGGAAGCAGCATGTGGCTCATTATTCAAGGTTATTTTTGGAATATCCCGTTCCAAGTAACCATAAACAATCACCTTTGTGGCCATGATGCGGTTTTGTGTTTGTCAGAGGACCTTGTATGCTTCATTCTGTGTGTCGCGTTTTTGCAAGGAACAAACTAGAACGCCTGGTGTTTTCCAGTGACCCCCCCCCCCCCCCCTCACATTTTGACTGCCTTTCCAACTATAACAGTGTAAGGAAAATGTTGCAGAACGAGGAATGTATAATATCCGATTTTTGCTTGAGGCGAGTCCGCTTCTTCCGATTTGGAAAGTTTACGTTTCCTCGAATGGGTTTTGTCAAACAGCGTAACAAAGGCTATCGAATGTGATGGCAAGAATGAGTAAATGTGTGGAGTCAAGGCCAAGATTCCTTTGATTTGAGGCCATTGATACTGTCAAGCCATTAATGGAAACCACGTTACTCATCTCCAGCACAGTCCGTAAATGAGGGATCACCAATTGCATATTTTGGGTGTTTCTTTGTTAATTTAGGCTAGTTTAAGGAGCAAGATTTTTTTATATATTTTTTTAATATACATTTTTAAAATGTATATTGTCTGGCAAAGTCATCCTATGTTCATGCAGCATTCCAAAATATCTTGGAGACATTTCCAAATGCAGATGAAATAGCTTACACATACTGTAATACATCAAGCACAATCAAAATAGTTGCAACTGGGTTGCATCATTTCAGTTGTTGAAAACAGTGAATTGTGTGAAATTGCTGCATGCTTTGAATAGGGAACAGTAGCGTTATCTGGTGGACAAATGTAAAAATTAAAAATAGAAAGACAGTAAACTAAGCACCATCAGTTTATGTGATGATAACTTAGGATGATCAGATTTTCACATTTAAATTGGGACACAACTATTTTGCTGAAAATTAAATATATAAAACAAATTCTCAACAGGAACTATTTATAACAAGTTTAATCGCTAGTCAATCTGGTTGAAATGCTCTCTTGGTTGACAGCGCTAAACAAGCAATGCATTCACCATTATCCAACTGTTATTGCTCGGTCGGTCAGTCGGTCGGTCGGTCGGTCCATCCATTTTATACCGCTTATCCAGGGTCGGGTCGCGGTGGCAGCAGCTTTAGGAGGTGCTAATCCTCATCCCAACCGCTTCACACTCGGCTTCGAACCGCTCCAGTGAGAGTTGGAGATCACGGCTTGAAGAAGCCAACAGCACCACATCATCTGCAAAAAGCAGAGATGCTATAATGAGGCCACCAAACCAGACCCCTCAACGCTTCGGCTGCAGCTAGAAATTCTGTTCATAAAAGTTATGAGCAGTATCGGGGCAGCCTTGGCGGAGTCCAACCCTCACTGGGAACGAATCTGACTCACTGCTGATCCAAACTCTGACACCGATCTTACAGGGACCAAACAACCCGTATCAGGAGGCTCGGTACCCTGAACTCCCGAAGCACCCCCCACAGGTCGAATGCCTTCTCCAAGTCCACAAAACACATTTAGACTGGTTGGGCGAACTCCCATGCACCCTCAAGGACCCTGACAAGAGTGTAGAGCTGGTCCATTGTTCCCCGGCTGGGACGAAAACCACACTGCTCCTCCTAAATCCGAGATTCGACTTCCCGACGGACCCTCCTCTCCAGTACCCCTGAATAGACCTTACCAGGTAGGCTGAGGAGTGTGATCCCTCTATAGTTGGAACACACCCTCCGGCCCCCCTTCTTAATTTTTTTATTTTTTTTATTTTTCTTTTCTGGAGAGCTGAGTATTGTTCATTCGGTAATTTTACCGATTTGACATGTCATTATCATTGCTCTCTTTTTATTTTATAATTTTTATTTTTTTTTTGTATGTGGGTGAGTATGTGTACAGTAGGTGCATGTGTGTGTGAGTGTATTCATTAGTTCACCTAAAACCTATTAAAAAATCCCATACCGTTCACCTAACCGAACACTTCCAGCCAGAGTCGTGAGGCCGTCAGGAGACCCGAGGAAGGACCAAAGAAAAGAAAGGAAAGTGAAATCCAGCACCGACCAGACACCACCCACCACCCACCGGGCCACCAACCAGAGTCCTTCACCAACCCCAGAAACATCTAAATTCCAACAAATCAGGGAGACCTCAAGAGACCAAAGGAGAGACTGAGGAAAGGAAGGAAGGACAGACGAAGCAGAGTGAGATCCACAGACACCAGCCTCCACCGATTCAATGACCAGAGGAAGAAGCAGATTGTGTTTGAGTTTCGATAGATGTTGGTGTGGTGGATCTGGCATGCATGAAAATCTCCACCAAAGAGGGGAGCCGTCGACCCCTGCCAGGACAGAGCAAGCGCAACACCTCAGGGCCCCCCAGGCCACGGCAGCGCCAAGGGACAACCCCCGGGCCGGAGAGCAAACCCAGGAGCCAGGAGCGCCCCCCACCACAACACGGCCCGCGCCCCCAACCCAAAGCAGCAGGACGGGGCACTGCAGGCCCGCTAGGCACCCCACCGGTCCACCCCCCCCATCCACCCCAACCCAGCCCCAGCCACCCCCAAACCCCCTGATACCCCCCACCCAGATTTTTAGACACAGAAGCAGGAAGTAGTAGCAATCCGGTATGACAAAAACATGCCAGCTAGCGAATGAAAAGAAGAACGCAAACGTGAATGTGAAAGTAAATAGGAAGGATTATTACAGATCAATTTATTTTAATTGGTTTATTGTATGAATTGCTTTGATAATTGCGTGATTGACATCATCATGGCCCAAATAATTGGCTTAAAAACAGAGATGCTGGGACGGGACCTGCGTAAAAGTTGGGACAAAACAATGGTGGTGGCAAAATCCGTTGGGACTTGGGACACAAGGCTCAAATTGCAACTGCCCCGGGTAAAAATGGTAAACTTCTGGTCACCCTATGATAAGTGTTTTTTCAAAATGGCCTTTTCAACAGTTTTCTGTTTTGTCTGTGTTTCCATTTTCGGCTAGCTGACATATAATGTCCCTTTGTCCTGAATGATTAATACCAACGTTTTTGCCAATTGTAATTGTAACATTTGATGCTCAAGGTACAAATTATATCGGTGACACACTTTTTCAAAATGGTTCATGGACTACGGAGAGCGCGGTTAAAAATGTCAGCTTTGTGACCACAACAAGTCAACGTACATTATTCAAGTGGAAAAGGTACGAGGACGAGCAGTAGCCGCCGCCGCGGGTGCAGTAGTACATTATTTTTCCGTGATCAACACCTCCCCCAGTGTGAGTACTGGAGAGCGTCCACCGCAGCGGTTTGCTTTGCAGTCGCCAGCTGGATGCAGCATTGTTTCCACGCCGAACCCCCAACAGCTCCACTCCACTAAAGGCTTATCCCCGCTAAAAGAGTTGACATCTAAAAATGACACAACATTGCAAAAGATGCAATTAAGCGCTGCGGAGATGATGAGGGGGGCTGCGATGTTGGGTGACGGTTTGAAACCGATAAATGGCACGTTGCGACCACAGGAACAATGACAATATAAATATAAAAGGCACTTGGGAAAGTAGTGTGGTTTGGAAAGCCAAAAAATGGGACGCGAAGAAGTGACGCATTTGTCCTGAGACCTGTCGAGAGCATCCCTTCAAAACTGTGGAAAAACACTTCGATTCTATGTTGCCTTTGTCGTAGTTTCTCAAATAGTTGACGCGCCTCAGATTGACATCAATTTAAGACGAAGGATCTTTAGTATGAAGGTGTAACAAGTTCCCTCATGGAATACGACGTTATAGATAAGGGGCAAAATGACTACACTTCCTCACGCTCCAGCCATTCGTTTACTCTGTAAACAAACTCAGTGAAGCTCAGCCTCTGGGTAAACCCAGCTAACCTATTTGAAATCCTTTACTAACCAGAACCGCAGCACCAAACAATGCACATATGTACACAAAAAAACGTCATGCATACACTGTAGACCTACTAACCAGAAATCAGTTAGTAGGCTAGAAATGAGGTGCGGGTATATTTTTCGGCCACTTGGGGTCGCTGTTCACACTATAGTGTCTGTGACATTCAATAGTTTGACCTAGTTAGTGATGTGGAAGTCAGAAAATGAAGACTGCTTACTGGCTTATATTTTAGCCGCTGTTTGTACAGAGTGACGGCATCAGTTGAGGCCATTGACAGGTTGGCAAGAATAAGCTTGTTTTTACTGATTTTTTAAAAATCGTTTATTCAATAAAGCGATTTTTAGAGCACCAGCGGCTGTTTCCATTCTCTGTCTATCCAAACCACCTGTTGTGGATTACAATTTGTTCTAACTAGCAGTGGTAAAATATATTCAATTAGCTAATGATATTAGCTTCTTTTATTAAGTGTGAAATTATGTGAAATGAACTTTTTTCTCCTGGCTTGCACTTATTGTTACGTGAGTCAACAGGAACAGGCCATGTGGAAAATCAATATGTGTTATAAATACAACTTTTAAAAATCTACAACGCACTGAACCTGCAAAAAGTCAATCATGCATCTCTAATTTAGACCCTCAATAGGCTATGCCCCTTATCCCACATTTGAACTCTTGATAACCAAAAACTAAAACGGCAGCGTCTACTGGCACACGCAAATGGTCTCTTAGAATTAGAGATTAACCTAAATGGGGGCATTGATACTCCTTTGCTAACCAGAACAGCAGCACCTACCGGGGCATATAATCAGTCTCTCAAAGTAACAGAATAACTTGAACAATGTAGGGGGAAAAAACAGCATGCTTACCAAGGCACAAAAACACTTGTCTTTTTTTTTGTTGTTGTTGTGGGAAAAGGCATCAGCCTATTTCCTGTTCATTCGCTTAGCAACTAGCGCCAAATATGGGCTAGCTTGCACTGTGCCGCCGCCATCCCTGCACCATCCTACATGCGCAGTGGGCACCACGCAAACCAAGTGTGTGTAAAGAATGAAAACTAAATCAGACTTAACAGGGGCTTTGGATTAGTGTAGCTGCTTTAGAGTGCCTTGTTGTTGTGGCGTGGAAAAGCCCAGTGAAGACCAGCCACTGAAGGATTTAAATGGGTATATTTTTGTGGCTCAAACTTTTTGTGTCTACGCATAAGAAAGACCCTAGACGAAGTAGTATTTAACTTTCCAGGTCGTTTCTGTAGCATTTGATTGACAACTAACACTTGAAAGAAGCACGGGTTTAACTTTCAGTGGACATGCCCAAATGCACTTAAGAGTTTGATTTGTCACAACTTTAAGCCTCCTTTTAGACCAGAGGTTATAGTCATTTTGGGGATTTTTCATTATGCTAGTTTTATTTCATTTTGACTTTTGTTTACATTCAGTTGCTTTTAATTAGTTATTTTTTTGAAAATGTTTAAATTTAATGTAGTTTTGGTGTTAGTTTAAAAACAATATATATATGTAGTAAATATATAATAGTCATTATTATAAACATAAAATGTAGCTTGTTATTTTTTAAGAGAACTTTTATTTTGTTTCATTCACAATTTTTTGCCATTAAAATATAAAGTTTTTATTAACTGAAAAAAACTTTGGATGGTATAGACTTGTGGATTTAAAAAGATATATATATTCCAAATTGGCAGGGTTGTTAGGAATCCTCTTCTCTGAGTATCAAACTTAGACACTATTTTCCCTTTAGAGGGACTTCAATGTAGTGCGTGTGTGTGTGTGCCAGACATGTGCATCAAGTACATGCACGTGTGCCTCTGACTCGTCTACGTAGGGGCTTACGTTGTAACATAAAGGCGATCGCAAGCGCGTCTGGAAGTGTTTAAAACTCAGTGGGGAAAGAAAAGAAGGCCTTCCCGCATATGGAATCATTCCATCCAAATAGGACTTGTCATTTTTTCCTCTCTTGCACTCGCCGTGATTCAGGTGGCATGTTTTCCTATATGTTTCACCGCCCACTGACACACACTATGTACATCTCACTGGAAGGACAGCAAACCGAGGCAACAGGCGGTCATTGTTCTTCGTCTTAATAATGTGGCATCTGCTTTTTGCAGATGACGTGGTGCTGTTGGCTTCATCAAGCCGTGATCTCTAACCCTCACTGGGGCGGTTCGCAGCCGAGTGTGAAGCGGTTGGGATGAAGATCAGCACCTCCAAATCCGAGACAATGTTCCTCCTGTCGGAAAAGGGTGGCGTGCTCTCTCCGGGTCGGGGATGAAATCCTTCCCCAAGTGGAGGAGTTCAAGTATCTTGGGGTCTTGTTCACGAGTGAGGGCAGGAGGGAGCGGGAGATCGACAGGCGGACCGGTGCAGCGTCTGCAGTGATGCGGACTCTGTATCGGTCCGTTGTGGTGAAGAAGGAGCTGAGTCGAAAGGCGAAGCTCTCGATTTACCGGTCGATCTATGTTCCTACCCTCACCTATGGTCACAAGCCGTGGGTCGTGACCGAAAGAACAAGATCCCGGATACAAGCGGCCAAAATGAGTTTCCTCCGCAGGGTGTCCGGGCTCTCCCTTAGAGAAGCTCGGTCATCCGGGAGGGACTCAGGGTCGAGCCGCTCCGCCGCGTTGAGAGGAGCCAGCTGAGGTAGCTCGGGCATCTGGAAGCCTCCCTGGAGAGGTGTTCTGGGCATGTCCCAGCAGCGGGAGGCCCCGGGGACGACCCAAGACACACTGGAGAGACTATGTCTCTCGGCTGGCGTGGGAACGCCTTGGGATCCTGCTAGAGGAGCTGGTTGAAGTGGCTAGGGAGAGGGAAGTCTGGGCATCCCTCCTAAAGCAGCTTCCTCCGCAACCCGACCTCGGATAAGCGGTAGAAGATGGATGGATGGATGAAAATGCCATTAATCTGTCCCAGCGCCCCAAATAACAAACATTGCTCTCTTGTACTTTTAACAGACATACAGCAATGACATAATTTAGCAAAAGGCAAATATTAAACAGTTTGTGCATCATTACGATTCAGTGTGTGCTGGTCATCCTGATGTGAAGAAGACCATCTCAACTAAGCTTCATTGAAATGTTTAATTTTTCGCTGAATATGCCGGTGAGTGTTGTAAGGTGTGCATGTGTTTCTACTGCTTGTGCTCAAATATAAAGTTGTTTCAAGGTATAGAAGAACCGCAACATTGATGCTAATTTTGTTAGCCTGTCTAGGGTATTATACATTGTGTGTTAACATTTAGCTAAGCAGGCTTTCATAAGACAAAGTTTAATTGTTTGTAGTAAAATTCTACTAATAAAAAGCTTTAAGCAAACACTTGACAAGTAAATACTTTGCTGACACCATCGTGTTATCATTTCAAAAATACATATTTTCATGGCAAATAAAGTACAATGCTTTCATGTCAAAATAATTGGACACATTGCGATTTAGTAGCTGAATATAGTTTTTTAATGGATGAATATTTTATTTTCACATCAAAATATATATCCACCAAATGATAGTTGTTCTATGGTTTTCATGACAAAATATTGAATTTTGACATTGCAATATGTTTAATGCCAAATGTTAATGATAAGATATAACTTCTAAATCCAGTTTTTAATGTACATGTCATGTATAGTATTTTAATGGCCAAATACTGCATTATCATTTGAAATATAACGTTTTCATAGCAAACATCTGTGTGAGGAAGTGGAAATGTTTCATGTTGAAACACTTAAATAACAAAGCATTATCATTCTGAAATGTAGTGTTGTATCTTGATGTATAAAGTGCAGAACCAAATGTTGCACAAATTTTGTATTTTTCATGGCAAAATAGAGCATTTTAATATGGAATTCAATAAATGCTAAATATAGCATTTTCAGGGCAATATATACTGCATTTACGGCAAAATATTGCATTGGAATGCAAAGGTAGTGTGTTTGTGGCTAAACATGCCATTTTAATCATGAAATATGGAATTTAAATGCTATATATATAGTTACATGGGCACAATAAAGTCTAAATGTAGCCTTTTTTATCATGGCAAAACTTAAATCTACTGGCATATTTTTTTCATAGCAAATTATAGCATCTAATTACAAAATACTGCAAAGTATTCATTGCAAAAAATGGCCATTTTGTGACCAAATATATTGTGTTCATGCTAAAATGTAGTACTTTTGTTTTAAAAAGGTGCTAAGGAACAATACAGAGTTTTCATGTCAAAGGTTTGCATTTTTATGTCAAAATATAGTGTTTTGTGGCTAAACATAGTATTTTAGTGTCAAAATATAGATTTCATCTCCAAATTAACTTTTGGAGGGCAAAATATAGAATTTTTATGGCAGAACAATTATTAACAGCGTTTTGTCCTTGAAGGAGATTAAAAATAAAAAAGACATTCTTATTTCGAATTATTGGCGGCAACTCGCCAGAGCAGCGTAGTAAACCTCGGGGGAGCTCGCACGGTTTTTCCTCGGGCAGCTCGGGCCAACGTCCACGCCGCAGCCTGCGGTGGAGAAGGCAACAGAGCGCCGGCAGCACGGGAATAGAAGTTTATTACTGGTGCACGGCACACCAAATTGATACCTTGGTGCAAATAGAAAGAAGAAAATCACATACGCCCATGCGACGCTCACCAATGGAGACGCAAACACACACACATGCGCGCTACCAGACTAAACTATACTTTGAACGTTCCTGTTTAGAAGTTAGTGGCTGACAAATGTGGACTCATTGTCCTGCGAAGGTGGCGTCCAGTCACTCAATGACGATAGATGCTTTATAATAATTCCGCAAAGGAGGCGCACAAGCAGTAGTTATTTTATTTTTTTACAATACTAGTGTCACGATATCAGAAGAAAAATCATATGATGCAGCAGAATCGATATTTTGCCCAGCTCCTTCCTTGCTTTTTTCTAGAAACTCACATTATGACTGCTATATTTTTCCGATGACACTGATTTGATTGCGATACTGAAAATATCACCTGATTATGCAAACAGTATCACGATACTGAGATATAACAGAAGAGATACAATTTGTCATGTTACTAAAGTATATAAAGGAAAAACTCAAGTGTCATAAATTATGACGTCGGCCAACAATAATATCAGCATGTGATCCAGCTGTATCGATACTGAAGCGTAAGAAATTACGAGATATCGATATTTTGACCCATCTCTGATACCTACTGACTTGTATCTAGCTTTTTTTTTTTTCAAACTAGCAACTCACAATTTTTTTATGGTGGTGCAGTGTGGCTGCACAATATATCAAAAATATTGTCATCGCAATATTATATTGCAATATTCAACACCAATATTGCATATAGCATGTTTTTCCAATATTGTATCAGCAAAATATGATATTGTTGTAACTTGTAATGCCAAAATACTTTGAATTTCATGTTGAAAAACTTTAGCATTTTTATGGCAAAATATTGCATTGCATGAATCCCCCCTCGATCACTTCATCCTCATAATGAGTAAAATCCGTGATATAAAAATACCATATTTAAATATAACCTAGGCATGTTTTTAGCTATAGTATTTAGGGCAAATATTATTAAGGTCTTTATACACACTCACATAAAATAATGCAAATGCTTTTAAACACATAATATATTGGGAAAGACCAAAAGCAATGGATGGCACAAAAAAAAATTGTACGGTGTGACAGTGTACCGATCCCTCTTTGTGTTGAAGGGTATCTTTTTTTTCCTAAATTAACACACATATCACACTAATTATCAATAATCACGCACAAGGACGCAACCCACAGTCGTCACTTTCTGTAGGCGTAAAAAGCAGGATCAAAGGGGATTGACATTCAATCATTTTCAGCAAAAAAAAGCTGGGCTAAAATACTGCACTTCCTGATTTCCATCTTCTTCTTAAGTCAAATTTACACAGTGTCAAATGTAATAGAATTTTTTTTTTCTTCAAATTTACACAGTGTCAAATGTAATAGTGTGTAATAGAGTTATAAACTTTACAATAGAAAACTGTATGAAATTCTGAAGCCCACGATGGAGTATTTACTGTATCTTAAGATAGACTACATGTCACTTAGGGTCCCATAATTTAGGATTTAGCATTTCATGTTGAACTATAGATTTCATAATAAAATATAGCTCTCATGAATAAAAAACAGCATGGCAAATGTGACTTTTTAATGGCCAAATATATATTTTTAATGTTTGATATAACGTTTTAATGACAAAACTTTTCATGGTAACATAGTATCGCAAAATACATTTTTGGAGGATAAAAGCTAGCATAAAATACATTGTTTACATATTCTGCATATTAGAACAAATCCATTATACAAGACATCGCATTATCTGTGTAACTGAGGAATTACATTTGAAAAGGATTATATACTGTTTGACGGTCAAAATGGCTACTATCTAAATTTGATCCAGTGGTACAGATTAAAATTAAAAGGCATAATATATGGTAGGGAATGAGTGTCATTACATGGGAATATATCAACTATATGAGATTGCAGGAAAGGAACTTTCAGAGGTTTTCATGGAGGGTTGAAACGAAGACATTCCAAGCCAAACATTAGACAGCCCTCTAGTGAGGAGAACATATCAGTGCACCCTCAACAACAACAGACAGTACAGAATAAAAAAAAAAGATTATACTTCTTAAAACTCTGCTTTTGATTTGATCCGGCTCAAATTGAGGTGGCAGACATTTTTTAAACTTCCTTGATGTCTTTCAAAGCCTGTTTGTCAATTTGCACCTACAAGCCTTGTCAACTGAGTCACATGTTATGTAGCCAGCTACATGCTGAATACAAAAGCATCACAAAAAGCGAGAAATATGAAAAAATAAATAAAATTAGAATCCAATTTTGATTGCTAATTTAAAAACATATACAGGTATGATTGATAAGATAAAAAGAATATTAAAAACTGAAAATAAAACTAAATAAAATGATGTGAATAAATATAAAAGAAAACATTCAAAACTATCATAAAATATAGCAAATATTAAAATAAATAAAAGTGCAGTGTAGTAATGCAATACTTAACAAAAAATAAGACTATGATCGATTTTTTTTTTAAGTGCAGCATAGAAAATCTAATCACAGTCAATAAAATATGCAAATATTATTATATAATGCAGGACAGGTATTACTAATTGAAATCAACAAATAAAAAGCTTCAGTGTGGGAAAAATACTAAAATAATAAACTATGATAGAATGTAAACTAATAAAATAATTTAAACCAATAAATTGAAATAAAGGAACAGTGTTGAAACAAAATGAAAAAAAAAACAATACAACAATGTTAAAAAAATAAAATAAAATAAAAATATAAAAATAAGATAATATATAATAATGCAGTGTTGAAAATCCAACCAAAATAAAATATAGTTCATAAGAACTAACCACATATGAAAAAATATATCAATAACTAGTTGGAAAAAAAGGAACCAGAAAAAATAAACATGAAATATGTGTTAACAGTTTTATCACCATAATGGTTGGTGCAAGGGAAAAAAATAAATAAAATAAAAGGTGGTGTGGGAAATACAACCAAAAATTGAAATACATTTGAGAAAAAAATAAGAAAGTATTAAGTGTCATTTATCTGGCATGAGATATACATTCATTTTTCTTTTTTGTATTTGCGTAGCCCTTATGTGAAAAAAGGGGCATTATTAGTGAGGCTAGTAAGAAGTGTGGTGAAGAGCATGGAAGCGAAAGAGCGCCGTTCCCATTTCCCGCTGACTCATGTGAAAGACGATCAGAAAATTGAGTCCAGCTGACTTGTTTTGTTTTTTTCACTGACAACTTTTCCAGCCACCGGCAGTGCAAATGGAATGGAGTTAAGCCACACAGTCCACTTGCATCAACCTTTCCTCACTGCTCCCTTACGTTCCTCCCTAAAGGGTTTCAATCAGTGTTTAGTTATGAAATCTTAAATTGAAAAAAGTCTGCACGACAGAAAGAATTGTGTTTTTCTGTCAAAATAGTGTTTTCATAGAAAAGTATTACATTTTCAATGGGAAATATACAGTTGTGAACAAATTATTAGCCTCCCATGTATGAAAACCAGCTCAGTGGACTAGTGGTAGAGTGTCCGCCCAGAGACTGGGAGGTTGTGGGTTCAATACACGGCTCGGTCATACCAAAGACTATAAAAATGGGACCCATCGCCGCCCTCCTTGACATTAAAGGTTGGAATTGGAGGGTTAGATCACCAAATGATTCCTGAATGTGGCCGCTGCTGCTCACCGCTCCCTCAGTGGATGGGTTGGGGTTAGAGAACGAACTTCACCCCATTTAGGTGGGTGTGACAATCAGCGGTACTTTAAATTGGACATAACTCTTGCTTTTTCCATTGAAATGGCCATTAACAACATGTGTTTGTTATTTGATTATATGGGCGAAGTAGCGAAATGATCGCCAGAAACGTCCCAAACACGCCGCCCGGCACGCCATCGCGTCCCAGGTTCGGACTTGTTTGGAGTTGATCTGATAGATGTCTGCGGACATGGGTCATTTAGTGAAGACCAGAGTTCAAAGCAAACATGGTGAGGCAGCATTTAGCTGTTATGCTGCACGCACAAAAAATAAACTGTCAACAAAAGTCAGTAACATATGTCTCTACTGAAGGGCCGCGTTCCAAACTAACCTCCTGCCACATGCTATTTTTGAGTTAGATTATTTCAGTTGGATTGCAAAATATTGCATTTTTACATAAGATGTCATTTTAATCTCAGAATATTGCTACTTCATGGCAAGAAATACCACTGAACCGTTTGAAGGATGTGACAATTGGTGTTTTTAAGAAATGAAGGTGTCATGTCAGCGGTGGATGGAGAGAAGAGCATGTGTGCTGGCACAGGCTCCAAACCTTACACTGGAGAAGATTTTCATTGAGGTATGTGATATACGAGTGTGTGTGTGTGTGTCATTGAGAACTTCTGCTCATGCTGCTGTTTTTCTTATTGTTATTCTTTTTCACCTTCTTCGCGGCGCAATAGAAAACGACATCTGCTCAACATATCAGCACAGTAAAAACTTTCCATTGGATGAGACCGAGTGAATTTTCACTCAGTGGGACGCTTTCCTCTTTCAGTCAAATTAGTTCATGCAAACATTCACAAAAAAAGGCCAAAAGTTCTTGATGAAAAAGCATTCTTCCAATTTCTCCTGCTCCTGTTATTCCCTCACTCTCTGCCAGTTTAGTTGCTTTCTAATTTTCCCTTGGCAGAAGCGAGGTATCCTTCCACTTTTTCTTTTTTTTTTTACCTGGACGCCACAGCTGCAGACGTGAAAGGAAGCTTTTGTCCTTGGGAAGACTGGCGGTCCAAAAGGCTCGTGGGAAAAAGAAAGTGGGGGCAAGTGGGAAAAGTGTTGCATCAGGAGGGAAATATCATAATTGGAATTAACATGGAGCAGACTTTAAGAATACAGACAAGGAGCATTGATTAAAAAACAAAAAGTAAATTTAATAGAAAAATATAAAGATAATTCAGTAAAGAAAAACAAACAATAAAAAAATTGAATGGAAACAATTCAAATGTGATGGACGAATATAATTTTTAAATAAATTTGAAATAATTTTGAAAGAATGAAGAAAAAATGTAATTAAATTGAAAAATTTGTCTAAATATGAATAATAATCAGCCTATAAATAAATAAATAAAATATTGAATTGAATAATATATATATATTATATGAATAATGATCAATAAATAATAATAATAATAATAATAATTACATACAAAATGTATTGAATGGGAAGAAAATTGAATAAATTAAAAATATTGACATATTGAACATTTTTAGTTTTCCCGACATTTCTTTTCTTTTTTCTATTCTGTCCCTATTCCTGTGAAGTTTTGTTATTGTCATTTAAAAAATAGTGGTTCATGATCAAATTTAGACTTTCGTGTAAAAAAACGAGCGTTTTCATGTCAAAGGATATGCAAATATGCATAGCCTCTGACTTCAGCTATGCTTTTTTTGTTTATGTTCGACCAGAATGTTTTGAGGAATGGGGAACTCCCTAGCAGTCTAGAACACAATGTAATATTTCGTGTTCACCCATAATAATAATAATTGTTATAATAATAAGCAGAAAATGATTTTTAAAGCACAACTGACAACTGCAGAGTCCATTGCAAGGCAATAGTCGTCACATGGCAAACAATAAATTTACTCATCGACTAAGATCAATATGGGATCACATCCAATGCAAACAGCTGCAGGAGTACACACGCCTCAACCAAGCTCCGTCTTGCAAAACATGACAAAATATTTTTTTAAACCAGGGGTGCACCCATAATTTATTTTTATTTATTTATTTTTTTTAGGGAATTTTTTTCATCATCAAACCACCGACATGCAAAAAAAAACTTATTTTGGCACAGTTACACGGGACACACAATAAAACACAACAGGTGGTCTAACACAGGCATTAGGTTAGTGCATTACACTTACTGTAACATGATTGTAACAAGGCATACATGAAAAACTGATATTCATTCAAAATTGTATTTTTTCAATAATAACCAAATAACAGTTAATAAAAACACCAGTAACCCCAAGCTCCATCTCCTAACAATATTTTCCCTCATTCCCTCACATCTAAATGCAAAACCTCAATTTTAACTACCATCCATCCATTTACTACCGCTTATCCGGGGTTGGGTCGCGTGGTCAGCAGCTTTAGGAGGGAAGCCCAGACTTCCCTGTGCCTAGTCACTTCAACCAGCTCCCCCAAAGGGATCCCAAGGCATTCTCAGGCCAGCTGAGAGACATAGTCTCTCCAGCGTGTCCTGGGTCGTCCCTGGGGCCTCCCGCCGGTGGACATGCTTGGAACACCCCTCCAGGGAGGCGACCAGGGGGCATCCGAACCAGATGCCCGAGCCACCTCAACTGGCTCCTCTCCACACTGAGGAGAAGCGGCTCGACCCTGAGGCCCTCCCGGATGACTGAGCTTCTCACCCTATCTCTAAAAGAGAGCCTGGACATCCTACGGAGGAAACTCATTTCGGCCGCTTGCATCCGGGATCTTGCTCTTTCGGTCACAACCCACAGCTCGTGACCATAGGTGAGGGTAGGAAAGTGGATCACCCAGTAAATCGAGAGCTTCGCCTATTGGCTCAGCTCCTTCTTTACCACCACAGACCGATACAGAGCCCGCATCACTGCAGACACTGCACCGATCCGCCTGTCGATCTCCCGCTCCCTCCTGCCCTCACTCGTGAACAAGACCCCAAGATACTTTAACTCCTCCACTTGGGGCAGGACCTCCTCCCCAACCCGGAGAGGACACTCCACCCTTTTCCGACTGAGGACCATGGTCTCGGATTTGGAGGTGATGATTCTTATCCCAACCACTTCACATTCGGCTGCGAACTGCTCCAGTTAGAGTTGGAGATCACGGCTTGATGAAGCCAACAGCACCAAATCATCTGCTAAAAGCAGAGATGCTATACTGAGGCCACCAAACCGGACCCCCTTAACGCTTTGTCTGCGCCAAGAAATTCTGTCCATAAAAGCTATAAACAGAACCGGTGACAGAGGGCAGCCTTGACAAAGGGAGGCCTCACTGGGAACAAATTTGACTTACTGCCGGCAATGCGGACCAAACTGTGACATCGGTCGTACAGGGACCGAACAGCCTGTATCAGGGGGCTCGGTATCCCGTACTCCCGAAGGGCCCCCCACAGGACTCGCCGAGGGACACAGTCAAACGCCTTCTCCAAATCCACAAAACACATGTAGACCAATTGGGTGAACTCCCATGCAACCTTCGAGGACCCTGCCGAGGGTATAGAGCTGGTCCACTGTTCCACGGCCGGGACGAAAACCACACTGCTCTTCCTGAATCCGAGATTTGACTTCCTGACAGACCCTCCTCTCCAGCACCCCTGAATAGACCTTACCAGGGAGGCTGAGGATTGTGATCCCTCTATAGTTGGAGCTAACCCTCCGGTCCCCCCCACCACCCCGGTCTGCCAATCCAGGGGCACTGTCCCCGATGTCCACTGATGTTGTAGAGGCGTGTCAACCACGACAGCCCCACAACATTCAGAGTCTTTAGGAACTCCGGGCGGATCTCATCCGCCACGGGGGCCTTGCCACCGAGAAACTTTCCAACCACCTCAGTGACTTCATCCCCAGAGATAGGAGAGCCCACCTCAGAGTCCCAAGACTCTGCTTCCTCAAAGGAAGACGTGTCGGCGGGATTGAGGAGGTCTTCGAAGTATAATCACCACCAATTCACAATGTCCCGAGTCGAGGTCAGCACTAACCCATATCCTCTATACACAGTGTTGTAATGGTGCACTGCTTTTCTTTCCTGAGACGCCGGATAGTGGACCAGAATTTCCTCAAAGCCGTCTGGAAGTTGTTTTTCATGGCCTCACCGAACTCCTCCCATGTCCGAGTTTTTGCCTCAGCGACCGCTGAAGCTGCATTCCGCTTAGCCAGCCGGTACCTGTCAGCTGCCTCCGGAGTCCCACAGGCCAAAAAGGCCCGATAGGACTCCTTCTTCAGCTTGATGGCATACCTTACCGCTGGTGTCCAGCAGGTTGGAGGATTGCCGCCACGACGGGCACCGGCCACCTTACGGCCACAGCTCCGATCGGCCGCCTCGACAATGGAGGCGCAAAACATGGTCCACTCAGACTCAATGTCCCCCACCTTCCCCGGAACAAGGGAGAAGTTCTACCGGAGGTGGGCATTGAAACTCTTTCTGACAGCAAACCCTCACAAAAGGTTTACCAGGTCTAACCGGCATCTTCCCCCGCCATCGGAGCCAACACACCACTAGGTGGGGATCAGTTAACAGCAACGCCCCTCTCTTGACCCGAGTGTCCAAAACATGCGGCCGCAAATCCGATGACACAACTACAAAGTCGATCATCGAACTGCAGCCAACGGTATCCTGGTGCCAAGTGCACATATGGACACCCTTATGTTTGAACATGGTGTTTGTTATGGACAATCCTTGACGAGCACAGAAGTCCAACAACAGAACACCGCTCGGGTTCTGATCGGGGGAACGATTCCTCCCAATCATGCCCCTCCAGGTCTCACTGTCAATGCCAATGTGAGCGCTGAAGTCCCCCAGCAGAACTAGGGAGTCCACAGGGGTTGTGCTCTCCAGCACACCCTCTAAGGACTCAAAAAAGGGTGAGTACTCTGAACTGCTGATTGGTGCATATGCACAAACAACAGTCAGGACCCACACCTGCACACCTCTCATCGTGGGCAACTCCAGAGTGGAAGAGTGTCCAACCCCTCTCGAGAGGATTGGAACCAGAGCCGAAGCCGTAATGTGGAGGAGAGCCCACTTTCACCCCTGTTTAAAACTCATACAACTTTTACAGTGTGATGGAGAGCTGGGGGTGGGGGCTGGAAACGTTGGAAAATTCCACCCCCGAAGCCAGTTTCATTTAGCAACATGATATTCAATAGTGTGTACATCATGAGTAGAGCAACAGAAATATCTCAAGAAACCATGCCAGAAAACATACAGGAAGTCTGCCACTTTGTGGGTCTTTCATAGACGAACTTGTCCAGGGGTGTATTTCACAAAGCAGGTTTAGTTACTTTAAAATCTGGGTCTAGAAACCCTAAGATGTGGGAAACTGCGTCTTCCGTTTCAAAAAGGCAGGTAATTGAAATCAGAGCAAAAGAGGTGACTAAAAAGAGGTCATTTAAGCTCTCGGTCAGTTAACAAAGCAACATTGTCCATGAATCAAACCTAGTCAATGGCAGGTTTTTCACAATTAACCTCGAGGTTTTCTCTGTCCCCGCCTCCTTTCAACCACACACGGCATTTCATTTCCTCATTCATAAAGTCCGCTGTGGCGAGTTATAGTATATAGCGTAAAGTCACGAACATGGCATGTCTTTTTGACAATGACCCTATTGATGAAGGTGCCGCAGGGAATTAAATATTCGTCATGAGATTGTTATCAGTTATCTTTTTGAGCGGTACCGTTTCACATCACAGTCCTTTTGCTACATACACAATTTAATCCGTCCTTACATTTGCAACATTACCTCCGTAGTCATGCGCTCACATCACAACATATAATGTGTGTTGCGCTCCGTTTTTTTCTTATAACCGTTTGAATAATGTTTTTATATTTCATCTTAAGTCAAGTGCGCTTCTCCCCCGCAGGATTGCACCTAAATTAAATGAATTAATGAGCTACAATTCAACAGGTTTCCCCTGTAATATTATTGTGATTGCAAAGGACTACATTTAAATTTACGTATTGACCCGAGCCGCAACGTTCTCCCACGACAAGCCGCTGCGGTCTTGCACCTTTTTTCTAAAGACATGTTCAAATTCGCCATATGATCGCAGTAAGAAAACAACAACAACACGGAAACAGAGTGCGGCACCGCGCTTCCCCGTTGCCATGGTGACTCAACGAATTGGGGCTCCATTGTTGTGGTCTTTTTTAACTAGTGGCAACGCTAGGCGAAACAACTCTGCGTTGATATAACTACCTCAAATCAGTGGTGAGTTTCCTATCTCAGGTCACGTCAAATCGCTGTTGAGGGTTACTTGGTATTTGCTGAACATGCTTTGTGAAATTGACCCATGATGTACACCAGAGATGGACTACACTAAATTGACAGAATTTTAGGGGTGCATTCGGTTGAAAATGTAACTATTTAAGAGATTCAGAAACAGAGTCGGGCACTTCTCTCTCCCATTGCTTTCTCTCGTTGATGACGCCCACCTTTCACTTTCCGCATATTCTGCGAATGCTTGATGACACACAGCTTCGCAAAACCCGTCTGTACTCACCCAGATCGACTTTCTTCAGTTGATGCTTTGTCCTTGTATCTCTTCGAGGCTTCACGTCATTCTTCACTCACCGAAATGTGGCCATCGTCAACGAAAGGAAGCGATGAGAGACGGAAGTGCCGGGCTCTGTTCAAAATCAACCATTCTAAAATTCCCTCAGTAAAGTTTTCCGCAAAACCACATTTACTGATGAACAAAAAATTTAATTATCATGATTGGACACTTAAAAAAGTCTTGAGGGCCCCTGCCTGGAGTTAACCAGAACATAATTTCAATCATTTTAACCTTAGAGTCGCCATAAGTCGTCTCAAAAGTGTCTCAAAAGTGTCCGTTTATTCCCCCCTAACTAGAACGATTGGGAGTTCGAAGTTTGAAGTGGGGAGGAACTACTAAATAAAAAACATAGATATTTGATTCGACAATGTTTGGAAAAACTAAAAACAGTGACAATCCATGACAGCAACACTGAGTACAAGTCGTTGCCCTTGTTTGTTTGCACTGCTGACGCGCATGCACATCAACTGGCAGCCAAGTCATGGTTAAACATAGACAAATCTTTTACTTCACTAATGAAAGTACATTCACAGAAATAGGAGGTGATCTAACATGAATCATGATTCCGAGTTGACCAGCAGCAAAACCTAGGTTTGTTTTTGCCTGGTATTTTCGATCAAGATGACAGTCCCATTCAAAAGGGTGAGAAAGTAGGCAGCTGTCAAACCAGCCTGACACTATTTGCCAGCCTTCCCACTGGTTCCCCCGAGGGGGAGAAAAAGAGTACAAATATAAGCGCAACAGTTGCACTTGTGGGTTTTTACCAAATTTCCTCCAAAAAGCATGAAGTGGTTCATCGTGTGGACGCTGCTGTGGGGGCTCGTCGCCGCCCAGCACCATCCTCAGCTCCGACACGGCAGGACGGCCATCGTGCACCTCTTTGAGTGGCGCTGGGAGGACATCGCGGAGGAGTGCGAACGATTTCTGGGGCCCAACGGTTTTGGGGGAGTTCAGGTATAGCCCATGCTGATTTTTGCTAGTTTGGTAATGATTTGGTGCAAGACCATGGATTGTGCAAAGTGGTGATTATAATGGAAACTGGTGAGTTGAGCCATATGGTGCATGTGACCATACTTAAAAAAAAAAAGTTTAGCAATTTTTTTTTACTAGCATAGCTAGAAATTATCCACATCATTTCTAGCTATGCTGTTTATTTCTATTGGGCAAGTTGGATGTTATCATCACAAACTGCTGAGAGCTGCATTAATCATGAGAAGTACAATGCACATGTGTATGTGCCTCTGGATTTTGCAGATGAATTCATATTCCACAAACACAATATTAATCAGAATACCGTGTTTAGACTAGTGGGGGCCCATAGAACATATTATTTAGAGGAACTTTTGGGGGTTTGACTTCCCTTTTTATTTTGAGCACTAACCTACAGTAGTCTATGCAATTATTCTCAACTAGTGCTGCTACAAACAACTATTTTGATAATCAACTAGACTTTACAAGTATTCACAATTAGGCAACTAACCGGATCATATGCAAATTGGAGCCTATCACACCAGCAAACAGCTGCTCCTATAAAGCCATCATTTGGCTTTGGTCACAGCCATACTTTGCAATGACAACAAATAAAAGATGAAGCAAATTAAATTGAAGGCGATACGGTGGCCTTAACATTTTTAGCTGTATATGTTCAGTGTATTTTAAAATGGAACCAACAACTACTAGTTACACAATGTACACTTGCACCTTGGCCTACCGGGATATATAGGTGTTTATTTAAAATGAACTATCATTGTCAAAAGTGGCAATGGTATTGGTATCTGGGACTACTCTGGAGCTGAGTACTCCCCAACATCCCCAACGTGGAATTTTCTTACCAGCATGTAATCTTGCACATATAACAGGCAGCGCTATCTGTACAGGGTTAGGGTTAGGAAACCCAGAACAGGAGAGAAAATTAGTTAGAAAATCATCAGCATACATAAGATGATTTGCCAGGATGTTACCTCTCATACATCCTGTGATGAGATAAATCATCAATGTACACATTAGATAAACCAGGTAATTGTACTGTTGGTCATTCCTCTTTTTAGAACAGCTTATGACGGTCTACCCGATCAAAGGGCTTTAGTTTTGAGGCAGCAATAATACCAATTAAACAGAGGAGTTCTGCCTTCTATACATGACGACCATTTCCTTCAGAGCATCAATACGTAAATCAGTACCATGCTTAACCTTAAAGGCAAACTGTTACATTTGTGCTTGAAAATGAAAATGTACAAAAGCTAAACCTCGCTTAGTGACACAAAAATGCTATAAATTGTCACCAAAATTCACATGCACATCTTAACTCATGTCAATTTAATCTTCTGAAAATATCAAAAAAAATTCTCACCATATGGTACGCTCACAAGTTTACATACCCCTAACAGAGGTAGCACAACTGTTTGTATAATTTAAACGCATTAAAGGGGAAGTAACCCCCCCCCCCCCAATTGATTGACATTAACTCTTTGACTGCCAAGCGTTTTCAGAAAAGGGATGCTGTGAGTGCCAGCCGATTTAAGCATTTTGACTGATCTTTCAAGGTCCACAGAAAATGTTGTGTTTGGACTATGGAAACACACATACTACCAAATGAAAGATTGAACTCTCATCTTGCATCAGAAAAAAAAGTTAGTTTCTACCTTATTCCGTTTTTCAGTAATCAATAATAGAAAATGGTTAGTTTCACCCAAATGCTCTGTTTTGAAACAAAATACGGAGAAATCAAGCTTTTTGTGAAACGATATTATTTCATGCACTCTAGTGAATTTGACACCTTTTTTTTCCCATGAATGATGCCACAAACACCTAAATAGTGCTTTACTTCTGTAAAACACTACCACCAACAATGGAAAAAGTGTTTTTTGATAGCAACATACGTTTATTACATTCAACAGTGTAACAATTTGACAAAACAATTTCGCAAACTATTTACAAATGTGTGCAACTGTGGTACTATTTACAATTATGTGGATGTTTCAAATACAGTTTTTCTTTTTGTAACACTCCCCTGCGTGCAATAGTGATGGGAATTCCAGCTCTTTTTAGGGAACCGGTTCTTTTGGTTCGGTTCACTAAAAAGAGCCGGCTTTTTCGGCTCCCAAATGGCTCTTTAGATTTTTTGTCGCTTAAATAAATATATTACCAACAATAATTTAAAACTATGCGCAATATGAATTACTAATGTGAAAAAATTGCACTATATCAAATGTTTGTTGTATAAAAAACACTTTTATTTATAAACTCGACTATAAACTCAAATAGAAAAAACAAACAAACAAATTAGAACAAACATTTAACTATTTAAAAATGAACATAAATAAGGTTTAACAATAACAATTTTCAAATGAAACAACAGACAAACAGAATCGCAGAGCAAAATATAAATTAAAATGTGTAAAATAAAAATAAAAGAAAAAATCTGCATCCAGAAAACAGTGTTCTTCAGTCTAGATTTACATTCAGAAATGCCAAGTGCCTCAACTTTGAGGGGCTGATCCTATTTCTTCTCTCCGTTAATATCTGTCCTGCTTTTGAGAAGATTCTTTCAGGTGGGACTGAAGTGGCAACAATGCACACTAGAGCCTCCCCGATATGAAGTTTTAGTCTTGCAGACTTTACACTCTGCCTTAGTTTTGTCAGTTGTTGTATTGAAATGTGTCCATATATTGCTGCGTTTTCTCTTGTCACTCATTTTTTAACTGTTTTTTTTTACCTTTCCGTTTATACAAGCGCTCTCCTCCTCTCTCTCGTCTTCTCCCTCCCGTTCGCGTTCGAGTGTGTGTGACTGCTTGCAGCGTGCTGTCGTGTGCCCCTCCCCCCTTTTGCTGCTCAGCGCTGAGCGCAGACACAGAGACGTCACACACACATACTCACCAATCAAATGCTGCTTTAGAGAGAAAAAAAAGAGAGAGAGAAAAAAAAAAGCGGCTCCCAGTCAGGAGCCGGCACCCGTCGTTCACGTCAAAGATCCGGCTCTCAGAGCCGGTTCGTTCGTGACCGACACATCACTAGCGTGCAAGGGGACGCAGCAGGATTTGCACAACAGATTAGTTTCACTGCAATTGCCCCTTCGCGTGCAGACGCTACACTTTCTTGCCGGCCGTTTTTTCCGGGGAATAGCAAGTATATACTGCAGTGTGTGTTTGGCCATGTTGCCATCAAGTCTACTCTCAGGATCATGATACGGTGACGTTTACGGTGGTGTTACGTCTGGCTTCCTCATTGTCCTTCAGTTCCTATATACCGGGTAGTTGATCCATCTTATCGCTCCATTCATGGTGGCATCGTAGTCCAGAACCAGTGTCTTCTCTGTGATCAGACTGTACCCACTCCTCCGATGAATATGCATTGGACTCGCATTGGTCCGATTGAACGTCCGCCTGTGCAGAAGTGCTCGGTTGTGCTCCGCGTTTTCCGGCGTTAGCATCGCTAGCCGGTGAGGCTTTATGACGTGGTCATAGCCGCCGCGTCAACGCTTCCAACTTCGGCGTCAACCTCGTAGTCACCATCATCATCATCGTCGTCATCAATGTACTCTTTAGCATTGGTCGATGCTTTTCGTCTTTGAAAAAAATGCTCAAGCGTGAGCTGCTTGCAACTGGTCGCCATTTTCGCTTCCTCAGACATTCTCTCCACAACACTCTAGCTCCGCCTCACATCTTCTACTGACGCCTACCCAATCTTGTCCAAAGAGAGTCATCGCTGCCATCTAGGGGCCAAAAATAGTCATTATACTAACTAGATCTGCTTGATACTTTCAGCACAGCTGGCCAAGGCTTTCCTCCACCCGTTTAAAAAAAAAACAAAAAAACATAGAGAACGTCTTTTAACGTCTTTGGCAGTCAAAGAGTTAATATGTCAAAAAAAAAAAGTTCTATGCAGCCCACAAGTCTAATTCTGGTGTTTTGGTTTATATTGCATTAATAGAACATGAGTTAAGCAGCAAAATCCAGCAGATTTTATCAATATCAGTAGGATAGTTTGACTACTATAACAATCTGGCTGCAGAGGCAAAAGTGCGATATGAACATAAATTGGATGTAAAAAGAACAGCCAAGAGTCACTTTTACATTATTAGTCGACACTTAATATTCGATACAAAGAGTAGGATTTTAGCATCAATAATTTCAGCGATTTGGACGATTAGAGTAATGTGTCGCCTATTTTTATTTCGTTAAAGGTATAGCCTGAAGGATTTGTTTTGGCCTGTCCGGGATGTTTCTGAGACTCAACGTTTTCCTTCCAGCCAAACCACGGTGTCAAGCTACTATCAGTGGCATATTGTCACCCTCTTAAAATAATTAATTCGTCATTTTTTGGGGGAGGGGGGGGGGCAATTTTTTTTTGTGCTTAAATCATCTCCTCATGATACAAATTGTAAAAATGTTTGTTTCCTGACAAATCTGAAAAAATGACTTAGGCAATTATTTAAAGGCGTCGATTTGCAAATTTCGCCATGCAATCCCCCGCTCCTGATTGGTAAACTGGTTTCACGCTTATTCCTGGTTGGCTGCTGTCCTCGTCTTCCTCAAGCGTCAGTTTTGACTGTTGTGTTTACAAATAGAGTGTGATCCTTTGGGGTGGGGGGTTTCAGAGTGGAAGTCAATTCTAGACACTTTTTATACACTCTCTGGAGAAAATATATTTTGAATCTAGTATTGATAGATTAGTTGCCAATAATGCAAGGCACCACTGTATTTCTATTGTGTAACGTGGTGTTTACCAAGAGAAGCAATGACAGACACAGACAGACAATTTTTTATTCTCTAAACACCACAAAATGGATTTGAAATGAAACCAACAAAATGTGCTTTGACTGCAGACTTTCAACTTTGATTGGACACATTTATATCAAAATCAGGTGAACGGTGAAGCAGTTTGTGTACATGCTGCCAGCATTGTAAAGGACCAAAAGTAAATGGGACAAATTAACAATAACAAATCAAACTTCCACTATTTAATACTTGGTTGCAAAATGTTCTGCAGTCGCAAAAGGCAAATCCAGCTGATGCTGGAATTTGTTACCGGTTATGCTCTGCCAGCCAGGCATAGTCTTCCGGTCCTGCTTGTGCTGGGGCAATTTCCCTACAGCAGGGGTGCTCAAGTTCGGTCCTCGAGAGCCCCTATCCAGCCTGAGCATGATCAGGATCGTTATCAGGCTTCTGCAAAGCTTGCTGATTAGCTGATCATTAGATTCAGCTGTGCTGCAGGAGGCAAACATGGAAAACAGGCTGGATAGGGGATCCGAGGACCGGACTTGAGCACCCCTGCCCTAGAGTGTTGTCTGAATTCAGCAAGTGAAATAAATACTCAGTTTTGGTGATTACCTTGGTCATTGGCAACATTCCATTTCTTTGCTTTCAAAAACTCTTACTTTCGCAGTATGCTTTGGGTCATTGTCCATCTACGCTGTAAGTGTCATTCTATGAGTTCTGATGCATTTGCTTGAAGAACTTCCAAATTCATCCAGCTATTTTTGTCAGCAGTCACATCATCAATAAATGGAAGGGAACCAGTTTCATTGGTAGCGATACATGCGCACCTGACCATAGAACAGTTGGGCAGCCCATTGATTGTACAATCATCATTTCCTTCCCGTATGCTTGCTTAGATCTCGCCTCCCAACGAGCACATTGTGTTGAACGATCCCTGGAGGCCGTGGTGGCAGAGATACCAGCCGGTGGGATACAAACTGTGTTCCAGGTCCGGCACTGAGCAGGAGCTGCGAGACATGGTGACGAGGTGCAACAACGTCGGGGTCAACATCTACGTGGACGCCGTCATCAACCACATGTGCGGGTCGGCCGGCGGCGAGGGGAAACACTCGTCGTGCGGGACATGGTTCAGCGCCAGCACCAAGAACTTCCCCGACGTTCCTTACAGCAGCTGGGACTTCAACGACCACAAATGCAGGACGGGCAGCGGTGAAATTGAGAACTACTGGGATGCAAATCAGGTACGCTGTATCAAATTTTCCAACAAAGTGAGCTCTATGTTTGTGCTGAATAACTGAACTACTGAATATGTTTATTTATGTAACATGGGTTTTTGTTTGTGGACATGCTAGACATGCAGCCTGAATCCTAATGGTCAACTAAAGTCCATAATGACTAGCCTGAGATCATTTGAAAAGGATTAATTTCCTCCTCCAGGTGCGCGACTGTCGGCTGGTGGGCCTCCTGGACCTCGCCCTGGAGAAGAACTACGTGCGGGACAAGGTGGCCGAGTTCATGAACGCGCTAATCGACCTGGGCGTGGCCGGGTTCCGGGTGGACGCCTGTAAGCACATGTGGCCCGGCGACCTGGCCGCTGTCTACGGCCGCCTGCACAACCTCAGCTCCAAGTGGTTTGGCGAAGGCTCCAGACCCTTCATTTACCAGGAGGTACTCAAGACTCCACCAAGACGACTTTATTTTAACTTATAGACTGGATTTACATGGTTCAAGTGACAATTCCAATTTGTTTTTTCAAATTTGTGTGGCAAACTTGGGCGTTAATTGGGGAAAAAAATGGATGGAATTACGATTGGATCAGGCCTCTTCAAAGGTGGAAAAAGTAATACAGTAAACTGCTCATTTGACTGCAATGTCAACATAACGATTGGATGTAGGTTTGCAGGCTACCCCTGTCAGTTAAAATCTACCGGTTGGTGACGGATACACACTGGCATCTGGCCTACCACAAATAAACATTTCATAAGCACTTGCTTTAACTTTAAACTGAAACAAAAGCATAGACAACTAACTGCGGTCTTGAGACGAAATGATCTGAACAGAAGTCATATCAAGGTCAGAGATCTGCACTTGTAAAATCAAAACCCCTTTGAGGATTACTCATCCATTAATAAATGTTAAACAATCTATTGCTACATTTTGAAAAAATCTGTCGTTAAATATGAGAATATTTTTGTCCCAGGTCAAAATTGACACATAGTGTTTGCTATATTTTACATTATTTACTTCCACGTTCACTTCACTGCTTGATGCGGACATTTGTGGAATGAGCTGTCATGTGGGTATATGCACATTTCATGCGTTCTGTCAATGTATAGTGTCATCGCAGACATGTGTCACATTTTAATGTACATAGAAAAAGAGACATGCTATGTAAATCCAGTTTTAGATCAAACAAGCAGTGAGCAAACAAACTGCCGCCTTTGAAGCTAATTTGCATTTTAACACGACTGCAAAAGTCCCCAACTGGAGAACTAAATATAAACACATTTTCGGGGTAAAAAAACTGAAGTAACGGTTGTGGGAATGGAAGATGTGTTCGAATTCAAACACCGTGTAGTTGATACAAACTATTTATCCTCTGGCCCTCAGGTTATTGACCTTGGAGGTGAGCCCATCTCATCTCAAGAGTACTCCAACCTGGGACGAGTGACCGAGTTCAAATACAGCGCAAAACTGGGAAACGTCTTCCGGAAATCGCACGGCGAGAAGTTGTGCTACACGAGGTACACCACAGTCAGGCAGTTTGGGAATTACACTTTGTACAGTATATACAAGGGTGGTCCCCACTTTACAACGTTCCGAGGTTAAGAAAGGTGTAAGAAAATGTGGCTACGCATGATCATGAAGATACATTCAGTTACGGCCATAATTAATGTCTTTAATTGGATTGTTTTATATTTATGGCTTAGAACTTTTTTTCATACAAATAATATTGTGTATATACACAGCAAAATCACAAGATTAACACTGACAGTGTTAAATCTAACACGAGAAAAGTGTTTATACCGTATGTGTCCACACCATCGAGATTAAATCTGACACTTTTCAAAGTGTTACTTTTTTCACTTAACCAGTGCAACACCGTATAGCATTAGAAATCTAAATTGGTAAACACTTAGTAGTGTTGAAAGTGCTCTACACTAGTGTCAGTGTTAAACATTTAACTCAAACAACACTTTACTCTAGTAAATGTCACATTTATAGAGTGTTATCCCTCCTTCCAAAACTGAGGGTTCAGTATCTTGCTCACGGATAATTTGACATAGTCACACCGGCCTGGGAATCAAACTCACGTTCTCAGGGTTGTGAGACGACTGCTCTATCACTGATCCACGCCACCCTGACAACAAAAACTGGCTGTATCACTGTTGAAATGTTGACAGAAAAAAAGAGAGAATGATTTTCATAAAAAAATATTTACTTTAATTATGACTTTTCTGCAAACTACAGGGTGTTCAGTCTTGTGTAAAAATTCTGGTTATATCACCACCACAGGAACAGAACTCTGTATTAAACCTGAGATCTGCCTGTAGTGTTACATGATAAGCCATGAGGCAGTCCTCAGTTTAGGATGGTCCAGAAATATGTGGTTTTGAGGATACGAACACCGCGCAATGAATGATTGTCCGCAAAGGCGTAAGAATGCATCAGCTACTGCTGTAATTACTGATTTACATTGAATTTATGGCCGAAAAGTGTTTTTCATACAAATACTTTGTCTTTTTTTCTTTTTTTTTTCGGGGAGAAATACTTTGTGTCATAATGACAAGGACCACCTGTAACTCCCCATAAATATCATTTGCGTTTTTCATGTGCAGAAACTGGGGAGAGGGATGGGCATTCATGCCCAGCGGCAATGCCGTTGTTTTTGTTGACAACCACGATAACCAGCGGGGCCACGGCGCAGGCGGTGCGTCCGTGATCACCTTCTGGGATCCAAGGCTTTACAAGATGGCCATGGGGTACATGTTGGCCCACCCTTACGGCGTAACCAGGGTCATGTCGAGCTTCCGTTGGAACCGCCACATTGTCAATGGAAAGGTTCTCACTGGTCAACTCTGACAATCATTTCGCTGCATCGCTGTTAATCCATCCTCCGATGGATTCATGTTTTACTCTGGTCGCGTTCTCAGGATCAGAACGATTGGATGGGACCCCCGAGTCATAGTAACGGAAGCACCAAGTCTGTTCCCATCAACCCCAATCAGACCTGCGGGGATGGATGGGTGTGTGAGCACAGATGGCGTCAGATCAAGTGAGGATATTCTGGATTTTTTGCTTTTTTTTGTGTTGCTTCTCCAAGATGACTGATTGCTTTAGTCTGTGTTTGCTCTTTATAAGTAGTGTTTTTCCGACACCGATACTGGTATCGGCATAGGCCCCGATACTGCATTAAAACAGTGGTATCGGTGAGTACGAACAACTAACATGCCGATACCATTAATTCTGACTCTAATATAGGACTTTGAATGCAGCATCTTGTGTCTTGCTCATGCACAACATTCACTGATTTGTGACATGTTCACTGCATGCCGAGCTGAGATATCCTATTGGCCCTTGAATGCTCTGAACCAATGGCAGGACAGCCTTTTCATGTTGAGAAAAAAAACAACAACTCAGGTATCGTTATGGTATCGGCATCGGCTGATACTGCAAAGCTGGGTATTGGTATTGGGGGCCAAAGAATGGTATCAGAACAACACTTTTTATATGCAAAACGTGGGGCATGATAACTTCTCTCTGTCAAATCCTTTCAGGAACATGGTCATTTTCCGCAATGTTGTCAACGGACAGCCTCATAGCAACTGGTGGGACAACCAAGGTAACCAGGTCGCCTTTGGCCGCGGCAATCGTGGTTTCATCGTCTTTAACAATGACAACTGGTGAGCAGCTCAAATGACTGACATTTGACTGAATATTCATGAGTGCATGTCTCAAGTGTCTCTAATTCAGTGTTGGGAACGTTACTATATAAAAGCAATTTGACTCATCACCTGTTCAAAAAGTAACTGAGTTAGAAATTACTTCATACTGTCAAATGCAATCATGCCATCTAGTGGCAGAAAAATGTCCTCAACACAAATCAATATCAGACCTGTTTTTACATTACAGTACATCTGTTTAATTTTAACTTACTTTTATGAATTATGAAATTACTTTATCTATCAATGACTAAAAGATGCAGCCACATTTCTATTAATTTAACTTTTTTTTCCCTCCACTTTTATGTTAGCAAGAGTGTGAAACCTAGAAAAAAAATATGTTATTGTACATTTAGAACAGATATAAAATTTGCAAGTAACCGTGAGGGTCGGTCGCATTTATTTCAGACATTGACTTTGTTGTTTGTTATTTTAAGGATCCAGGGGTGTATTTCACAAAGCAGGTTTAGTTACTTAGAACCCTGGGTCAAGAAACCCTGAAATCTGGGAAACTCTGCGTCTTCCGTTTCAGAGGGAGGGAGGTAACTGAAACCAGAGAAAAGAGGTGTCTCTAGTCTGTTTCATAAAAAGAGGTCATTTAAGCTCTCGGTCAGTTAGCATAGCAACATTGTCCATGAATCAAACGTAGTCGGTGGCAGGTTTTTCACAATGAACCTCGAGGTTTTCCCTGTCCCCGCCTCCTGCCACACACGACATTTTATTTCCTCATTCATAAAGTCCGCTGTTGCGAATTTTTGCGTAAATACGCTTATAGTCTATAGCGTAAAGTCCACTTTTGACACGAACACGGCATGTCCTTTTGACAATGACCCTATTGATGAAAGTGCCGCAGGGAATTAAATATTCGTCGCGAGATTGTTATCAGACCTCGCACAGATATGCTGGCATTTCCGGACAGTTATCTTTTTTAACTGTACCGTTTCACGTCACAGTCCATCATCTACATACACAACTTAATCCGTCCTTACATTTGCAACATTACTGGCGCCGTAGTCATGCGCTCTCATCACAGCATATATTGTGTATTGTGCTGCGCTTTTTTCTTTATAACCGTTTGAATAACATTTTTAGATTTAAGTCTTAAGTCAAGTGCGCTTCTCCCCCGCAGGATTGCACCTAAATGAAATGAACTAATGAGCTACAATTCAACAGGATTCCCCTATAATATTATTGTGATTGCAAAGGACAACATTTAAATGTACGCATTGACCCGAGCAGCAACGTTCTCCCACGCCGCCTTCCTCTACGGGGAGCCGCTACGGTGTGGCACTTTTTTTTGTAAAGACATGTTCAAATTCGCCATATGATCGCAGAAAGATTTTCAGTTGAGAGAGGTAAAACAACAACAACAGGGAAACAGAAGACGGCGCCGCGCACTGCGCTTCCTGTTGCCATGGTGACTCAATGAATTGGGGCTCCAATGATGTGGTCTTTTTAGTGTAGTGGCAACGCCAGGTGAAACTACACTGCGTTGATATAACTACCTTAAATCAGCTGTCCTGGAACCGAAAACGCAGAGTTTCCTCTCTCAGTGTTTGTCAACTCGCTGTTCAGGGTTAGTCTCTGTGTTGTTGAACATGCTTTGTGAAATGGCCCCAGGTCTCACGAGCATACAGCCAGATGCTAAACACACTTCCGAGTATTTAAATTTCGATCCCTTAGCTAATGTCTTTATTGTTCTATACTGTATTGAAACCTAACAAAGAATCATATGTTTTCTCTACCCTACGACTGATTGCAGTCACTTGCGTTGCACACTTGAAACAGCAGCTTTTGTCTTTTATCTTTAGGGACCTGGACGTGACCTTGAACACTGGCATGCCCGGCGGCACCTACTGCGACATCATCTCCGGCCAAAAGGAGGGCGACAGGTGCACAGGAAAGCAGATCCACGTGGGCGATGATGGTCGCGCCCAATTCCGGATCAGCACCCGAGACGAGGACCCCTTTGTGGCAATTCACGCTGAATCCAAACTGTAAACACTCGCTATGTTGAACCAAATATCATGAGCTATGAACAAAAGGTGCCATTAAAGGGGCTTTGTGGTGAAAGGCTCTCTTCTGCTGTCTTTTCATTTTCTGTTTTTCTAACATGATTTTATGTTAGTAAAGGTCTTCACTGTTATGGAGGGCGACAAGGCAGTCTGGTGCCTTTCTGTGTTGCATTACTATTCTTTCATTTGTTTTCTTGTGGTACTTCGGTTTCTAGTCTTAAAGTCATGTATGGTTGAATCTATGGCAGAGTTCTTCCAAGCTTGCTATCGTTCCATTTGGCAAGTAGGCGGCTGTGGAGGGGCTTAAATGGTGAGGGTGCTGACTATCATTTTAATCAGGCATTGCAAAATCGGCATACAAGCAGCAGGCCTGGGTGAATTGTAGTGTGCCTTATCATATCAAAAAATGTCTCTTATGTTCTATTCCGTGGTTATGGACATCAGGTCCAAGACGACAACGGTGCTGTTGTTAATCTCCACCGGAAAGCAACCTTGTTACTACGAGGCACTGGAGAACGAAAGGTGTGTCTGATTAGATCTATTCACACACTACATACAGCAAATATGTACAGTGGTGGTGGGATGTCAACTATAAATCCACGTGGAGTGGAGAAGTGTTAAAATTTGCATTTCTTCTACTGTCAGACATTTCCTTGATCAGGTGAACGTCCTGGGTGAACCCACGGTGGCCCGCCAATGTCCTTCCTGCACTTCCCTCATCCACTGAGGACTTCCTGTCATCACTGTGTCACAGACGAGAGCTCAGCACCAGTTTCGGGGCAGCAAATGGGTAGCTGGGGGGGGTTGGTCGGGTAGTAGTAGTGATGAGACGGCTCTCTCTTCCCTTCTCCTTCATCTCTTATCCTATAACACCCCTACCTTCATTGCGCTGTGGATTGAGTGGCAGTGTCCACAGTTCAGACAGCAAAAAAGGTGATGCTTTGCCATAAGCTTCATCTCATCTCTGTTGTCATGACAACGTGACTTGCGAGCAGGAGAAAGAAAGAAGATATTTGACTCCATTGCCTCCTGGAGATATGGATGTTGAATGTGGCTTTTTGAGGGGAAATATAGATAAATAAGAGACATCAGGATCCTATTGGTCAGGAATACTGTAGATGTGATGTATCTATATGCGGGTGGGTGCCATGTTAATGCGCATATTATTGGTTAGGAGAAGTGAATTGCAAGTCTTCGATCATCGATATCAAGCCATGAAGCCCGAAACCGATGACCAACATGATACACCACACACTGAAAGATGGATGATCCTCACCCCAAACCAGAACTCTTACACGATCAATCAAGTGTTGTACACAGACAAACCCATGAGAAGCAGCAATGTGTCATCAGTTATTTAGTTACATAAAAGAAGAAGAGGAACCAAGCCGCCACTATTTGGTCGTTTCCATTTTCTTCAGTCAAATCATTTTCTGGTTGGCTGTCATTCAATTCCACATCGTAGGTGTTGAATTTTATTTATTTATTTATTCATTTATTGTAATTCACTGATTTCCGGAACCATCGGCAAAACAATGATTCAGGCTCCTTTCTGTGTTTACCAGGCTTTAAATGGGGTGCAAAGGACTCTTGAATTGCCTTGCATTTTAGAGTTCATATTTAAAAACTTACTAACTTTTGTTTTGTAGGTATGATCATTCCTGGTAAAAATGGACATCAGGTAGTATATGGGCATCAGAGTGAAAAACCTGTCCCAATAAGACCCGATGAATTATAAAAACAAAAACGTCCCAATAGGACCCTATGAATAAAAAACAAACAAACAACTAAAACATCCCAATAGGACCCTATGGACAAAAAAAAGTACCAATAGGACCCTATAAATTAAAGAAAAAAACCCATCCTAATAGGATCCTATGAATAAAAAATAAAATAAAAACATCCCAGTAGATCCTATGAATTTTTTTTTAAACTAAATCGGCCCACAAAGTCAGTTTCACTGAAATTGGTAGGTAGGTCTATAATGAATAGGCCCATAAAAAAAAAAAACAATCATGAACCCAACGAAGACAACAGAGGTCTGCCATTTTGTCCTCTAAGTGGACATTTTAGGGCCATTTTCAGGGGTCCATCAAAAAGAAACTTGCCCAAAAGATTTTGTATGCTCATTTTCTTCCAATGAAAATTTTACAATTCCTGCATGCAAGCACACGCATCCTAGTGAAAATGCACTATTTATAACAATATATTGTAAATCATAGCCACACAAATAGACGCTTATTAAAACAAGACAATTTATTGCTTCTTCTAAATCTAATAATAACACAGTTGAAGTTAGCATGTTGGCTTGGCCCACGACAAGCATTTCAGTTCCTCATGTAGCCCTTTTGGAACATTAATTGGCTGGACCTGGTTCACATGATCTAAAAACTGCAAAGAAAGGACAACAGGACAAACACTAGACAATCTTCAGCTCCTAAATTATTAACGCTACCTGCCAATCACAGCCCACCACCATCTCCACATCGTGGCCCAGCTGCTGTAGCTTCCGATTAGCCGCGAAGATGTCAAGCAATGCTGGCTGAGCTCTTTGGCGCTGTCATCCATCCCTGATGCTTGGTGACACAGCCGTTAGGCGTCCTGTTTCATATTTCATATTGTGCACGACACCTGCCCATCACCTCACTGGGAGATTATATATATATATCTATATAGTGGAATTAAGTGTCTCTGTTTGCATTTAGTCTAGTAAACACAATAAAAGTGTCTAAGCTAGTTTCACTTGGTGTTACATTATTTATTTTGATGCATAGAAATATTTGAATTAAATTATTATTATTATCCTGATGTAAGAAATACTTTATCTTATACTCTGGCATTTATTAAAATTATGCATAGCCCTGTTTTACTGCCACTTCTCTCTCTTGACTCTTTTGTGATTAAGGACTATGCAAATGAATTTGACATGCGATGGGCCGCTTCTGGCCCCCAGGAGTGAGTTTGATCATTGCTACCAAAGTGAAACCACAATGACAGGTGGGTGACTCTAAATTGTGCAGTTTTAGAAATTTCTTATTTGCATGTGGGTGGTGAAAGTTTAATGTCTCACAATTATTTAGACTTGTGCCCATCACATTTATAGGAAGTAAAACCGAGAAGTAAAAGTATTTTCTAGATCATTCCAAAATTGTTCAATTGGGTTATTTCAGACCAAACTCAATCAAGCTTAGCTTTACAGTTCAGCCCACCCCAACAAACAGTTGGGAAGCAGTCAGTGGTACATTACTGCCCTCAAAGAAGTTGCTTAATCAGCCACAGGGGGGCAGTGTTGTAACGGGGACTGTCACATGCTTTTTTTGCTCTGTGAATCCTTTCCATCAACACATGAAAGTCAGAAAAGATTCAACTGCTGTATTTAAAAAAAAAAAAGAAGAAGAAAAAAAGCATCCAAAAGTTACATCTGATTTTTGACAACTGACTTGTATTTGGGAAAAGAAAAATACACAAAACTGCTATTTTTGTATTAATGAAGTAAGCCCAGGCTAAAACTTTACACAATAAAAAATATAATAAGAAATAAGATTTACCTTTATGATATTGAATGTGGATGGACTCAGGCGTTTGCCTCACTTTAGGCTTACCACAAAGGCATATTCACCATGACAACACTTTTGCAGACGCAGAAAAACATAGTTTCAGTTTCATCTATAGCAAAACGGAAACAAGGAAATTAACCTTATGCAAATAATATTTTGTATTCATTTAAGCGGAAAAAAAACCTGACTTTACAATGATAATGCTCACTTTTGATTGATAGTATGTTTCTACTACTACTACCTTAGCAGCAGAAACTTGTTCAAAAGAATAAAATAAGAAATGCAGAAAAGCTAAAAAAAGAAATACATGATATGAAATTTGAAAAGTCAATGAAAAAAATGTAACTGTACTTTTAAAAACTAAAAGATGTGGTGTAAAAACTTTAAAAAAAAATAAATAAAAAATAAAAAACAAAACAAAAAATACATTTAAAAATACAAATTAAAAAACAGAAATAAAGATTTTTTTAAATTGAAATGACTAAATATTTGATTTATTTGGAGCGAATAAAATAAAAAGTGCAGTGTAAAAATATGTTAAAAATACCATACATACAATAAGAATACTTCTAAATAATAAAACATTAACAATTATGATGAATGCATCGTTTAAAATAAAATTGTGAATGTTGAGCGTTAGTTAATTAAAATTAAAAAAAGAACAAATTGTTGAAAATAGAAATGCATATAGTAATAAAAAATAGAAAAAGAATAGAATAATTTACAATCTTTTTTTCCCCCAATTGAAGTGACAATACTATTAGTTTAAAAAAAAAAGATGCAGTGTCGAAAATGTCAGTAAAAAGAAATACGAGAAATTTTAAAATGGACAAAAATAACCCAAGTTGTAAAAGAAAACCATGAAGGCAACACTCATTGAAAAACAAAAGAATCCTAATCTCACATTCTACCAAAGTAACTATTGAAGACGGCACATGTTAAACCCTGGCGACACCTTTACTGTCCTTGCGGTGGGCTACTTCTTGGTGCTACCCCCCACTGTCAGATAACAGAGCAGCATACAGAGCAACACGAAGCCTGTGCACATGTATTTATTCTTTAATGATATCCTTGCACGGCTAAGTCCTCTTTAATAGTCCGCACCCCGCTGAGAAAACACCGTAGAGTCCCCTCGGTGTGTGTCAGTGCATTCTAAATGTAGATGATAGTGGCACACGTGCACACTGGAGCATCTTTCAAAGTCAGTCGCAGCTCATTTGACGCCAACGAGGAAAGGGAATTTGTGTTGTGGGAAAATGTTATCGTAGATGATGCTGTCATCTGTTAGGGACGGAAAGGAAAGCCAAAAATAATACATTGTTAAATCTTTGCATGTGGAACTCTTTCCTATTCTTGCTTGATGTGCTTGACGTCTTATTTAGCACTTCAAAATGCACCGCATATTTTCAATGACAGGTCTGGACTGCTGGCAGGCCAGTCTACAACTCACACTCATTTACTCCTTTCGGCATTAAAGTGGAAGTCAACTTTAAACATTTCTTGACAATATTATGTTATACGTGATTTCACTAGTCTAAACGACCAGCTCACCTGTTTTCTGAAGCTGCACCGTGATTGGTTGTTGTCTGAGACCTGAGCAACATTGATGTCATCTACAGTCGACAGCAATTGGCAAAATGGCCACCTTCTGATATTGACAAAAACTGCTGGATTTTGCTGCTTAACTCGTATTCAACTAACGCAATATTAAGCTGAATATCATATTTAGACTAGTGGGGCTGCAAAGAACATATTGTAAAAACAAAAAACTAACCTGTTTTGGTCGACTTTATTAGTTTATTAGTTGCTAGACATGTCACAGGCACAAACAAACACCCTTACCATCACAGATTTTGGCTTTTGAAATTTGCACTGATAAAAGTTTGGATGGAGAGAAATCTTTTTGGCCGGGAGGATACAACGTCCATGTTTCGAAAAACTTGAAATGTGGAATCGTCAAAACAAAGTACACTTTTCCTCTTTGAATCAGTCCATTTCAGATGAGCTAGCAGCGTTTGTGGCTGTTGTTAAAACTCTTTTACTGCCAAAGCATTTTCACTCATCTTTCAAGGCAAACAGAAAATTGTGTGCTATGACTACATAAACATGGTGTATGCCATATGAAAGATCGTGTTCCATTCTTTCATTTGAAAAAAAAAAAAAATGTTTCTACTAGGGGTGTTAGAAAAAATCGATTCGACAATATATCGCAATATTACAGTGCGCAATTCTCGAATCAATTTGAAATGCAGCCGAATCGATTTCTTAACATAATTTTTTTAATGGGAATATTCAACAGAACGTCTTACTTAGGGTTAGGATTCACACATTAAGCATATATATATGTTATATTCATGGAACATTAAGCCTTAATATTTTATTTCAGTGCTGTTCGAACATGAAACAGATTGTAACCTGTTTGTTAAATGCAGTGGCTCAGTTATAAGCCTGAATTTTCAAGTTTACTGATAAGTATTTTCTAAATTTGAGTAAAAAAAATAAAAAATCAATTCATAGATTCGCATCGGGATTAATCGGTATCGAATTGAATCGTGCTTTTTGTGAAGATACATTTTCTGTACAACGGTGACTTTGACACGAATATTTTTTTGTTTAGTGACACTGTGTGAATTAGATTTAATGTGACAAACACTTTTTTTCATTCACGTCATCCTTGAAAAAGTTCTATTTCCTAAGATCCGCTATGTTTTCATCTTATTTGATACCCGGGAGTCCATTGAAAAGAGATACAATGCTGCCATCTGCTGGCCATAGTTAGTGGGTGTTTTTGGATTTTCCAACACCATTCACAAAAGGAGCGCTGCACAAGACGTTACACTGCCCATTGAGGGGAAAAAAACGTTGACGTCAATTGACGTTATTGGCAGTATACAAAGGGTGTGTCCTTAACGTCAATTGATGTTTTTGGCAGTAAAAGAGTTAATGTATCCTTTCGCTTTGCATGGTAGAGTTTCAGCTTGTATAGGGTTGGGTTTTGATTGGGTTTTATACTCAATCATGGCATTCACCTGTTTCCAATGAACCTAAAAAACACCTCATCAAGTTACATAATTGTCACTAACCCTATTATCATTATTATCAAAGAATTTTGCACAGAAGCTGAATCTAGCCCGCGGGCCATGAGTTTGGTACAGATGAATGCTTCTAATTAGTCCAGCGTCCATGCAGATGTGATTGTCATTCACATTTGGGAGCCGAAGGAACGGAGCAATCTCGTCTGTTTGAGCCACATTTATATTTCATGGGCCCAGGGTCTGTATGAGATGACCCCTTTCAAGCCGCCCCCTCCCCTTTTGCGGCTGTTTTTATTGATCCCTCCCTTATTGCTGCCACTGTTTGCTCCCTCTCATTGCCGCCCACATCTCAGGTATGTTTGAACTGAACACACACACACACACACACACATACATATATACATACATACACATATATATATATATATATATATATATATATATATATATATATATATATATATATATATATATATATATATATATATATGTATATATATATATATATATATATATATATGTATACATACATACACACATATATATATATATATATATATATATGAATGAAGCTGGTCTGAAAATGCGAGTGAAAGGGAGCAGATGGCGGCATGAATAGTGCAGCAGGTCCCGTCCCTTAAACCCTGCTCGCCCCACTCACACTCACTTTTTGCATTTGCATGCAGCACATTACCCCAACAAACGCCCCTCATAATTGATGTGGCCACGTCATTACAAGGTCAAGGTCAACGTAAGGACGGATTTCCAGTAGTTGGTGCCTACAAAATCCTTTTCCTCGACACACAGGTCAAACTTAATGAAACAGCATGTCACGCCACATTTACGGTGTGTACGTTTGGTACCGTCTTCTCACAATTTTGCCACCTAATTCCCGGCATGTGTGCCGGGGGAGGAGTTCACACGAGCGCCTTAATTATACATGGCAGCCCAGGGCAACACATGGGCATTAAAGTTGCATGGCTAGCTCAGGACGGACGGACCCACGTCAAAATCGGTTTGGTGACTGGGTGAGCCACCACCTTCAGTGTCCTCACCTTAAAAATCAGGACAAAAACAGATCTCCGCCATCTTTATATATACTGTATAAAAAATGAAGAAAAAAAAAATCAAGACTGTGGTCAAAATATGGTAAGTTTCAAGAACTGTATTACACTTTTTATAGTGTTTTAAAAATCAGCTGCTTTTTGTTGGACTCAGTGTCTCATATCTAATCGGTCACTGCTCACCCTCTACTGTGTTGTACCGTTAAACTCTGCCTCTGTAATGTCGCACCTTAAAAATCATACAGTCACATTTTCCATTAACGTAAACATGGTGTTTGAAAATAAAAATAAAATCCAGTGTCAAAATAAGGTCATAATCAAAATATACACACACTCACACATTTCTTACTGCCCTGTAGAAATCAGATGCTTTTGGTGTATGTTCTGTTTGTAATGACTTGCCCGCACCACACCTGTCGCTATGGGCGGGCCATAGTGGTGCGTGCCCGCCCACCAAGAGGCTTGTGACCGTCACGTACGCGCATTACGTCATTGTTGACACTATTGAATCATAACTCATCTGATCAAAGTTATCATATGGATATCCGTAAGTGGTTGAGAAAAAACAAAACAGTGTCCTCCTCCTCGTCTCCAAAATCGGACACTAAAACAACGCCAGATGCTGTCGTTGGAGAATTCAAGACAGAGGCCTTCGCTAATTACCCCACGGAGCCGCCTAGCAAAGAGCCATCATCCAGCAGCACATCATTTTCAAGTCCCACCCTTACTATTAAAGCATTTGGGCAGCAACTCCTTGTTGGATGTGTGGATGTGAGTGACCTTGGCACGGACAAACCCAAACAGGTTGTGCTAACAAAGTTTCCTGTCAAATTTTTGGGTTAAAAAAAAAAAACAATAATTTTCCTTCGTGCCATTACGCAACCGTTTTCTTTTCATTGCGCATCTCGTTAAACAATTGTCATTTTCTGAGCCGGTTAACCGACTTCTACAAGCAGAAGATACTCTCTTATTCACTGCGGTCAAACTTGTGAACAGCGCTTCCAAATGTGTGAAAACTGCGCACAGAAAAATAATTTTCGGAACTGTGGGGTCTCTGCGCTCCTCCGGCCACAGGCGCCGATGGCCACCCCAGATGAACAGTTAACAAGAATCTTTGTGAGTTTTCAGTAGAAGAAACAGTTACAGATACAAAGTGACACAGATGAAAAGACCCAGCTGAAGCAATTATTCTACAGTGTTATTGATGTTGTGCAAGGAGAGATAGATGCACGTTTTGGAGAGCGCAATGCGGAGCTCATTGGCGCACTGGCAACTTTGAACCCAGAGACCGAAGGTAATTTCCCGGACCCATTAAAAGTAAAACCACGAGTTGAATTAGCTGGGATTGATGTGGATGAAATGGAACACACTGTGGCTCGTGAGTTCCTAGTGAAAAAACACCCCGCTTACCCCCGGAGATGGAAAATGGACAATAGCAAACCTTCTTAGCGCTTTCAAATGTCCACTCCAAGCTATGCCAACAGTTGTCACTGCCTACATTTTCTGCACTCAAAAATGTTTTCTCGGAGCATCGGCGCAGTATGCTTCCCGGAGGCCCAGCTGATTCAGCTTGCCTTTGAAAAAGACCTCACTCACAAATTCAAGTCAGACTGGAAGGATGCATTGATGAGGTTCAGTACAGAAAGACGCCGCTTAAAGTTCAGTTCAAGTGTGTGTGTGTGTGTGTGTGTGTGTGTTACATGATGACAATGCATGATGTACCATGTACCTAAATTGCACCTACCGTGGTGCTTTTTCAGTTTGAGGGTTGCCTCTGATGTACCATCACATATATTGAACACATGTATGGATCTTTTGTTGATAGTGTAATATTTCTTTCGATTATTAAGATATGACGTTGTTGGCTATTTTTGCTTTTAGTCATGTTTAAAATGATTATGTGCGTCAGTGCTTTGCAAATCAAAAATCTGGGTTATAATAAATGTGTCCCCCCATGCATTTTATGGGCCCCCCTTATGAATGATATCTGGTGACAGGTCTGGCCCGCACTCACTACACTTACTCAACTCCGGGGTTATAATTTAGATTAGAATTCTAAACTTATTTGGACATTAAAACTTAAAACAAAACGTACTTTGTTTATGTAAATAAATATTACAAAAAAAGCCACTCTAGTCCAATCTTGAGCAACAGCTGCTTGTTGTTAATACACATCCAACACAGTACAAATTGGATCTCAAACTTGAAATAAAATTTTTGTGCCACAATTGAAGTCAATTTTAATGGAAACTTTACTCTTTAAAGTGCACTTACTTCGTAAAGTGCATTTCAAATCTTGAACTACAGAGAATATATGTGAAACGCTTAATCAACAGCAAGTTGAATATTAAATTCATCAATTATTTTTCATTATCAATTAATCATGTAGACACTGTTGAATTTAAAACTGTCCAAATCCTTACATTAGCCTCTCAACAGTAAATGTCAGATGTCTGTAGCCCTCCATGACGTCAGACGGATTATCTTTTGTGTTTAATCAAAATAATAATAATAATAATAATAATAAATTACAAACAACAGTTTTACATTTAGAAAAGGATGATTCACCAATTATATGGATCAAACCAGTAACAAAATCATAATTAATTTGTTTGCACCTTTTCTACAATGTTGATTTGAAATAATGGCCTGTTTTTTTGATTAAGGGATGGAAATAAAAAATTTAAAAATCATCAAATTAATCAATTAATCACCAAAATAATCTACAGATTAACCGATTTTTAAAATAATAATAAATAATAAAATAACATTAGTTCATGGGTTTCAATTATCAAGGCAAATAAATATCAATGAAAGTCCCTCTTGTCTATTCTCAAGCAGCAGCTGCTTGTTGTTAATGCAGAGACAAAAACGTCCCCAATGATTTGCACCAGAGTGCGACAAGTGGATGTTAACTGTGCTCTGATTTATAGGATAAATTGTTTAAACTATACTACCTTGGTAGTGGAGTTACAAAAACAGAAGAGTTGGAGATTGACACTAGCTAGCATTTCATTGTCACTTTTTTATAAAAGCAAAGATGTGTTTTATAACTTACATCGGATCACACCATCATTATTAACATGACAAAATTATGCTTTTTTGATGTCGTAATTTTAAAAGCGGTTGTTGTATTCTTACACTTGTACGACGTTTTGTGATGGCGGCAGTTTATTTTCTATTTTCCGACAGGCAGTCATCACATCAGCGCAGTCGAAGACAGGCCACTCTTTTTTTCTTCCTGACATCTGCTCCAATTCCAAGACTGATTGGCTCACGGGATGATTGACAGCCACCCTGTCGGGTTAAAGCGACCCGACAGGCATGATGTGCTCAGGTTTCCTTATTACCGGACAAAATGAGACCGTTTGGAGGGGGGGATGGTTTTGTCATTTGAGGTCGATTTGAATCAAGCGATCGCGTGGGATCAACCGCAGCAAGACCACCGGGGGTCATTGGGGGCTCGGAATTGTCATGTTTTCACACACTTTGTGCCTCTCACTCGCCTTTTAAACAATCTACCGCTGTGCTTTTGCTATTCCCTTTACCTCCTACCTGGGCAACGTTCCCCCCGCCCCCCCCCCCCTTTTTTTTTTTCAAAGAAGCTGTGGGTAAGATGGGAGCATAGTGCAGCATAATAATGATTTGAATGGGAGCCATGGTTGACTTTCATGGTAGGCGGTGCGGTCTTTGCGAAAGGGAGAGCATTCCAATGAACACTCTGGTCCACTCACCAGCAGTTACTGATTGTTGTTAACAGATTTATTAGTTAAATTAGGGCTGGGCGATATTCAGGACGATTACAATTGTAATCGGTTTTAATCTAATAAATGCAACACATATTTATTCAAGGTTTCATTTATTCAAAAATAATTCCTGTGCAAAATGTTCAGACAACAATGTATACTAATTCTGAATCATTTTTAACATAAACTTAACATTCATTGTCTGTGCCTGAATGCCAAAATGAAGCAGTTGATAGTGTAACGATTATCGACCGGTTGTAAGTTTCACAACCTCATCAAAAATAAAGGAATTTCATTTCTTTGACCTGGACATGCCAAAGTGGGGGCTGGGTGGGGGAGACCAAGAGCCCCCCCAGACCTCCAGCCCCACCAGCTCTGTGGATTGAGATGACTGACGGATAAAAACCTTTCCAAACCTGACTGCGTGTCTTGTGTGTTGTGTGACAATGTTGGTGTCTTCCATTTCTGAAATATTGACTCCATGAAGTGTCGTGAAGATGTTTCACTTGAGTAGCATAATCTCCTTAACTTTCATTTGTGTGCACGTTTTAACAGTTGTGAGCTATTGTAGGTAACATTTCTTTTGATGTGTTCAACTGTACGTTTTTGCATTGGTTGAATTTTGACCTTAGAATCTCGGTTAACATGGGATCCAAATGCAACCTGATGAGTTTTACCCAAATTTACGCCAGGCTGGTAAATTTCCGCCCGGGTCTCTGTGGAGGCGCAGAGGCCGCACCCACTATAAAGGGCAGGCTCCCTGCTTGTACATCCTCTTTTTTGCTGCGGTCTCTCCCTGGCTCCCTCCTCACACTGCTGGCCCCCTGCTCTCTAGGGGTCCCCTCTTCATTCTGATACAGCTGCTACCAGTGGGCTAGCACATGGCTGGCGGGACCGCCAGGCCACGACCACCTCACGGCGCCATCGCTCCGCGACAGGCACAGCAAAACACGCTGCTTTTGGTCACTGCAAAGGCTAAAATGAATGGCACAACGGCGCTCTGAGGCCCCGACCAAAAAGGCCCCCCTTCAGCCGGCCGGTCAACCCCCGTGACGTTCCCCAGCCATCCTGATGAACTCTCTCTCTCTACTAAACCTTTTTCCTCTGTTCTTCAACGGCTTGGTGGATCTCCAATCCAGGGTCCTGTGTCTCGGGCCAACACGGGACCATCTGTAAGTGCAACTTTGCAAGCATTAACCAGATTGTACAAACTGGTGCCTCTAATTGGGTTAAGCAATGAGGTTAAATGTTGGGTCCCATGTTTAATTGATTAGGAAGTACTCTCTAAACTAAAGAGAAGAAATCACAAAATTGTAAAAGGGTATAACCTTCATTTTAATGACTGATTCAACAAGGTTCTCATCTGTTATCCTGTGGAGCACCACACACATATATATATATATATATATATATATATATACTTTTTTTTAATCAAAATTACTCAATATTAATTTAATATTAAGTTTGAGTCTTCTTCAATTAATGAGTCAATTGATTATTAATTTAGTAATTAACCATTATTCATTTAATAATTAACTGGACCGATTTCCCTTACAATAGCTATTGTAAAAAAAAGAAAAGAAAAGTAAACCACTCATCCAGCATTCTGCCACTTATGCAAAATTACAACTAACAAAAACAATTGGATGTAACAGAACATAAGAACAACAGCTTCTAATAATCCAGAAGACTTCAAGATTTAGCAAATTTTCAATGATTCGATTTTTAAAATGACAATTAATCAAAATAATTTAATTTATTGTCCAGCCCGAAGTTAAATTCAACCTCAAACCATGAATAAGAGAATCCTTTCTCAATGCAGGTTAATAACACTGGAATCAGTAATTCTACTCCACTTTCAAGCAGCTTCACTTGTTACATATTTAATAAATATTTCATAAACTAGACTCCTGAGCAAAATTGGACCTCAAACCTTGAACAACATCAAGTTTTTTCTCTCGATGCCATTAAATGTCGGAAAACACAAACAGCTGCCTGTTAATGCACATATACACCTAATAAACTAAACTTCTAGCAAAGTACTTCTAGTCCATGCTCGAAGAGCAGCCTGATGCTTGTAAATAGACAAAATTCCACGACAGCACTTTCAACTCAAAATGTCTGACTACCTTTGTCTGTCCGTTTCTTGTGTGGTGGCCATGCTCGGACCCTAAAATGAACTCTGAATCCATCAACAGGGATTCAACACTGACAACACCGAAAAAGAGAGCCATCAATGAGCGAGACACGGACTGGAAAGGAATCAAAAGGAAACGTCCCCTTGGCGGGATTCCCATAGCAGCGCGATGCCCGCTTATCAAGCAGATGTCTTCTCCATAACAGAAGGCCGCCCAGTGTGAGGCGGCGTCTCAAAAACACGTTGCGAGCGTTAATTAAAACGACTTTCTCAGCCGTCTCATGTCACTCTGCGGGGGAACGCCGAGACTGACGGCAGTCGTCGTGACGGCCGGGACAGGCTTGATAAAGTTCAACATCAAACGTGGACAAGCTACCCTTGCGGGAAGCGGCGGTCCGGTCTGTCACGGAAGCAGACAAAAGGAAGCCTGGTGCTTTGGGAACATGCGTGGACAGCAGGACGGACATCAGCGGGGATCTGCTGGGATTGTGCCATTACCAAAGTTTGTCAGAAAAACTCACAAATATCGATGCCCCCCAGTGCGCTTTGGTGCGCTCCATGACAACAGATGTCGCCTCGAGTCAGCCTTCTGATTCAACCGAACGTGGCTTCTCGTTTCTCGGAGAAAAGCCAGGAAAAAAAAAGTTAGCACGCATCCTCACTACGGAGGGATTACACATCTTAAAGAAAGATCCCATTTTAAACCCACAAAAAACATCAATAATAAAGGCAGCGGGAGGTTTAAGCACTCACCCAAGTATGAATCACCAAATTGATAAATCAGACTGAATTTTAATGACGTTTAATTATTGTGGGTGCTGATAGCAAGTAGATGCATGGATAGGATAGGATTTCTGAAACCAATATTAATAACAATCTTTTTAATATTTAAGGTGGATGTGTTAACAAATTGCTCAAGATGAATACATTTTCATTAGTTTAGCATTTTTATGACATCCAAATAAGTTCATACAGGGACATTGGTACTGATACTATTGCTCTGGTTATTTATTATTTTCAATAACTACGTTGAATTCATGAACTGGTAAATACGTTTTTACGTGAACCAATACCAAGTCGAAACAGAGACAATATTAACCGATACTGACTTTTAACAACTAAAAAGTACAGTAGGTGCGTCATCAAATTTATTTTGAATTATGAATACTTTTTCATGGGCACTGTGGTTTGACACCAAGAATATACTGATACCGACTGATACCGGTGCAGATAATCATCCATTGCGCTTTTTATTATCACATTGAATGCATCACATTATTGGCAAATTGGAATCAATTTAATGACCTTGAGGTGTTTGTGTGAGCCGATACAAAGTAGATACAGGGCAAGTTTTGCTGAAACTTTGACATACCAGCCTAATTCATTTCGTGACCACGCTCGTAACACAAATCATCCTATTGGAAAAAATGGAACTACCATTAATCCGTTCCAGCCTTCCCCAAAAAACAACCAAAATAGCCCTCCAAGATGTAATACTTCAGAAATCATATAGTAAAAACATTAAAGGGGATGAAAAAAGAAAAACTGTTTTTATCACACTGCAATTAAATGCTGCGCCTCTGTTGTATGATCTCGAGGCAGTCCTTACCTCTCTGCAGCAGCCAATCATACTGCAGCAGGGCGGGGCCTGCTCAGAACGCAAATGGAATTTGTAAGGTCTCAACTCCTGTCTGAAATCATCAGTATGGCACTAATATTAGTCACTGTGTACAGAGGACAGCGTTAACAACTGTGAGTACTGTTAAATTGTCTGTCTACATGTTGCTGCTAAACCATAATTGTTCAGTCAATTGCTTAAAGGGTTATTGCACTGCAACATAGATGCTAATTAGATGTGTCATCAAATCACTTAATAGGATTATCATGATCTCAAGTGTTTTTGTTATTTAAGCGTTTAAGAGATCAGAGAGGAGACTAACAAAGTAAAAGTAATTTTTTCTTCTAACTCCATTGAAAGCGTCTTCTTGGAGAAAAGACCGGTAAAAAAAAAAAAGGAAAAAAAAAGTGCAGTTAGCACGTTTTCTGGCTACGTAGAGTTAACATATCTTAGTTAGAAAATCCCATTTAAAACCTGCAAAAACATCAATAATAGAGTCAGCGAGAGGTTTAATCACACGAGTCTTTAACGTTCTGCAGACAGAAGGACGCTTGATGATGGTGACTGCATGTTTTATTAGCGGTGTAATTAAACCTCTTGCTGTCACGTCCGGGAAAAGGAAAAAAAAAAAAGAAAGGATTAATTCCTGGTATTCCTAGCTTGCCAGAATTCTGCTGACAAATGTTTAGCATATTTAACAGGCCACGATCGATATGTTGTCTCGATTAATTCACCGAGGTCGACCCTGCCGCCTCACGTTTTCGCAGAGGTGACGCCGTCTTTGCGTGCCGATGACACTGCGGCGGATAAGATCTTGGTTTCGGTTTGGGCTTGTAGGAGTCATATTAGTGCCTCTGCTACTCCACTGACCACTCACAGTGTGTGGTTTTCTTTCACAAGATTAGCACAACTGTTGAAATAATCTGTTTCATTCAATTGTGCCGCTACGGTTTAATAGATATTACACATTTGAATTTAATAACTGACTTCTTACGGCATAAATGACGGCGGACGATTTAGCAGACTTGTGTGAAACTGCTAACTTCAATGGCATTTTGACTACACATAAAGGGGAAATAAATCTGGATTGTATAAAGCCTCTCTGTATGATCAGATTTCAAAGCACTCACCGGCAAGAGAGGAGGTAATTCTTCATAGCAGCGTCGCCGAGTTGAAAAAAAAAAAAGCACTCCTGACACTTCATCAGCAATCTTAAAAAGCTTGCTCACAAACACATTTTCTAAACAAGGCAGCTAACAAAAGATTTACTTGGTTCTTTGATTTCACACTTAATGGGTTGGAAGGCGTACCAGAGACCAAACAAGATGTATACAAAGAATAAAAAGTCTATTTTCCACAATATGTCCTGTGTTATTTCCAGGCTCATTAAGAACAGTCCGTTTTTAGGGATGTGTAAGCACCATTAGTGTGATGTGTAGTGAAGGAATATTAAATTACTATATTAAGTGTAATCTTTGCGTGTCCAAAATAATTGTATTCAGGATCTGATGAAGAAGTTTTCCTGCAAGAATTTATTTAGAGGCCTCTAAAGACACAGTCAGAATATCACATCAGAATGCAACGTGATGATTCCAAGTGTGTGACAATTGTATGAACATCGACTCATTTATACAAAAAAGATAAAAGGTTCCTCCTCCTGGCTCTTGATTGAACAAAGGGCAGACATGTCATCTCCTAGTGACCAAATGTGTGATGTTATTAGCAAACAGACGTGATGTTATTAGTAAACAGACATTTACATACAGTTCCCCTTCTTGACTGGGGGAGAAATGCAATTAGGATCTAACCCCAGACTTTTAGTCTCTAATGCCAAAAGACTCTGACACATCATGCACATTGCCCCTCCAACAGCATTTGAGGGTACAAAGATCAAATAAAGTTCACAAAATCATTACTCCACTGTATTCTTTTAAACACTCATGCTTATATCACATTGATATGCCTATAAGTAAATTCAAAAACAGTAAAACATCAAATTGAAAATATTAAATGTCTTCAGTCCTACCATTGAACTTCTATAAGTTCAAAAACCGGACATTTAATCCCACAATAGTCTAGAGAGAAAGTCCAGCGCGAATCTTGATCGTCGCAAAAATGAAGCAATTTTTATGTGTGGAGTTCAGAAAATAAGAATAGCAGGTGAGAGAGAAAGAGAAAGAGAGAGAGAGAAAGATAGAGGGGCTTAGCAGTCAAAATTCAGTTTGATTCATTAAAAAATTCGGTGGAAGGGGCATAATAAATGTGAGGCATAACACTATGTGATGTGGTTAAGTGTCACGACGCAATAGCAGATGTGTCTGTCCCTCGAAGCCATCTCCTGATGAAGGTCTTGTTGAATGAAAAGTGCGTTCGACAGTTGGTCAAAATTTTTTAAGAAGAGGCGTTTGTCAGCCTCTTTCCGAACCCTGGCTCACTGCCAGAGATCGCAGGAAAGGTCACGGGACTTCATTCCCAGTGTGACTCAATCCTTGTGAATTGATGAAAAGGGGATTTGAGTGATTTCCCCCTTTCAAACAGCAGATTGACACTTGATCAGCTTTTCCAACTGTGTCAATCCGTGCCCAGGGAAAAGGCACTCCAATGAATCTTCTTTCCTCCGCGTCCTTGGGTAGCTTGTCAGGTAGACACTGGAACCGGGTGTGGTGGGATCCGTTAGATGGCTCCAATTGGTGTGGACGCAGATCAGCAGCTTAGTCAACCCCCTCAGTCGGTTTCAATTGATGTGATTTGATGAGCCTGGGACCTCGTGGCTCACGTGGTGGATGTGACCCCCACCATTATGATCAGCAAACCAATCTGTGTGCAAAATCATTTTCATTTAGTCACTCATAACATATAGTCTTCATTCTTTACTTTGAAAAGAGCACCTGGTAATTTTTAGCAAATGTTAATTGTTTAAGTTCTGTAGGTCCTGAAACATGCTGTTGGACACGGAAAAAGTTATTTTTGTTGTGGCATTCAAACAGAATCCGTTTAATGACATTTGTACATTCAATGGCATAATAATGAAAGTCTTGTTGCCATTGAAACTTTATGAGGCCAATTGTTTAATATTTCTATTTTTCTTTAATGTCCTTGAGATCAGAGATAATATACTAAATCAAATATGTTTTAATCTCAATGCCTTTTCTATATCTTATGAAGTTTTGTTTTTTCAAGTGGGTTTGTCTGATCCAATCTTCCTAGGAAACCCTTATGATGGTAGATAATGATTAATCAAATATTTTACCATGATATTTACTGTTGTAGATTTTAGCATAAATGTGCTCTTTGTCGTACATCAAATTTCTGTATTTTTAACGCTGGTTTCTTATTATAGCAGTGTAAATCATTTAAAAACAACATCATCTTTACTCAGAACTATTCATGTCCGGCCGGGCCATGAACAGTCTGAGAAGAGATTTATACTCATACCTTAAATAAACACTGCAGTTCATTTTTAACAACTTGTCTCATGAAAAAATGTCACCCAGGTGTGTCAATGTTCCTTCCACACCTAAATGGCATATTCCATGGGCTCTAGAAATTATACTTTTCAATCGTTTCTGAGATGGAACATACTTACCGTATTTCTGCTATAAGGGTCGTCTTTTGTCATCTTTGTAGAACTTACTTTACCTCCCATGGTCAAAACCTCCAATTCTCCGCTCCATTCTTTGCCTGTAAATTCCTCACACCAAACTTCATTCTCACATCAGACTTCCTTTTGATACACCGACAGACCAGTCATTCTCACATCAGACAGACCAGTCATTCTCACATCAGACAGACCAATCATTCTCACATCAGACTTCCTTTTCAACAAACTCAGACAGACCAATCATTCCCCCATCTGATAAAGATCAATTTTGATCATTTCAGACCTGAATGTGAAAACTGCAGCCGCTTCCAAATTGCTGCTTCAAAGAGGAAAAACAGACACCTTGTGTCCTGTAGATTAAAAAACAACCAAATTGTGACAATTTGGCCAACACCAGAACTATAAAAAGATTTCCAGCTGAGCTAGCCAGGAGCCATCAAAACAAAAGCCTTTGAGGCAAGAGTTTGTAATGTAAATTTGAATCCTGTAGATTAGAAAAACAACCAACTTAAGCAGATGTAAATTAAGATCCTGCAGCGGAGGACTTTTAGGGTCAGGAAGAGAAGAATTATTATTATTATTATTATTTTTTTTAAACAACCCCATTAATCTATTGCAGGTCACAAATCTTCCAAATATCTGCCATCTCAACTAGTAAAAGGAACGAGTTATAATCAGAAAAACAAAACAAAATCCCTACTTTAAACCTACCAAAAAGTATTCTTAAGATGCTAACTAACCTCACCTCTTCTACAGAGTAGTGGGGGCTTGTAAAAACACAGCAGGGAACTTTGCCTTTGTGCATTCCCCGTGGAATCCAAAGATCAGTGCTGTTGAGCTTAATCAAAATTAAAAATTTAACCAGCAAATTTGCCGTAAGTGTTCCATATCTGAGTCCACTCTGAGAAGCCAAAGTTATAAAAGAGAAATGGGGGAAAAAAATAGAAGGCCAAATTCAACAAGCATCGAACAACGGAAAATATAGTATTTAAGGATTAGAATGAATTTTGTACTACCTTAATTCACATAAGCTGTTCTCAATTTCCGAAACTGCGTTGCTATAGATCACATCTCCTTTCTGACATAGTACAGAGTGCAAATGTCTACAAACAGAATACAACATACGACCTCAGGCACCAAACTCAGATGATTCCAGAACTTTGAGTCCACAACTGTAGTTCATATTCCTTCCTGTCCTTGTCGATAGCAGTTTATGCAGGGCATAGTTCAAAGCGGGCACTGGGCTTTGTGTACTGGAGCTCTCAGGAAAAGTTCATCATGGCAGAATCGATGATAATCCTGTCGGCTCAAAAAGTTGCTGGACATTATGCTCAAACAATGCATAAGAGTCATTGAACAGTCACAGGACGAGCGGATTTACAGTGTACCATCCTTTTTGCAGTCCGTGTGGTCACTTCCCCCCCGAAAGTGACCATTGTTCAGTTCGCCGTCCACTCTGAACATCAAGCATAGCAGGAGAATGCTGTTCATTCCATTTTCAGCACTTTTCGGTTGAGTCACCCAAGTGAAACACCTTTCAGTCAAAGATTGAACCTGCCTGAAACATTTATACACTCGGAACAGACATAGGGAGATGAGATCATAGCAAGAGAACACTGCTTGTTGTCATTCAATTTCCAAGACAAAATAAAATAAAAATTCCCCCAAAATATTTTGTTTTTCAAACCCCTAATTTATTCATTTTGTGGTTTTATTTGAATTTGATCACTACACTATAGCAAGTAGTAGTACTATATTTACGCATATGTCTACCATAGACATCTTCATTACGTGTTACCTCAAATTTAAGAAACATGTGACATCTGTAAGTCACCCTGGCCACTTGGATGGAAGTCCTTTCCAGACTTCTAGAATGGGACTCAGATAAAGACAAAGGTTAAATCATTTTCACACCTATGAATAAGTTATCAGAGATGCAGGGGAAATATAGAATCAAAAATGAAAAGTCTATTTCAATTAAAATTTGGTTTTATTACTTATTCAACTATATTAAAAGTTGGTTTTATTACTCATTCAACTATAAAAAACACAGATCTGATTTTAAAAATAATATGATAGTGGCCTGTAGTTAACACCTAGACCTCTATATCCTTCCGCATAACAGGACCAATTTGATTTTATGATTAGAAGACCCCTGCTATTCACACACACAACAGACTACAAGTCTCCCAAATGGAGACAATGGAAGAGAGGACTAAACGTATCACACCCCCCTGTCCTTTTTTATCTAGTTTAATTTAATTTTAACAGACAACATTACAAATCACCACCTTCTTAAAACAGCAGCTCACGACCCCCATCCTTTCAAAATATGCAGATTTCCTGCTACCATTCTTTTTCACCCTTTTTTGAGGACAAAGAAACTGGAGAGAGAGGAATTTTTTTCCACCTCTTTTCCATTGAAATCTACTCTTTTCCTCTTCCTACAAAACGCCATTCATATACATCCTATCTTATCTCGCTCATTTTTGGAGACACAAAATACCTGCCTTCCAACAAACTCAGTCCTTCTTTCACTTACTGTAACTTCAGTTTCCTCTCCCTTGTCATAAAGGCATTGAGGAGAAAAAACACAAAAACAAGAAGAAATCAAATCCCCCCTTTAAACTCACAATTCACACATGCTTCACATATTCATAGTTTCAACAAACACTCACACAACACACACTCCTCAACTTAATTCAGTGGCGTCTCAGTTGTTGAACCACAGACGAACACAAACCTCTCCGAAGTGCGCACTCATTTGTAAAATACACCGTTTATTCGTCTAATAATAACTTCACCACGTACTTATAGCTCAAATGTCGACTTATTCGCGCACAATCCATCGCAACGTTACGGCTGCGACACAGACACGTCGCGCACATTGTAAGACAACCAACGAAAAACCGCGTGGCCACAACACACCATGGAGCTTAACAAACAAACAAACAAACGCGTTCACTCAACAATTCATTTCTAAGCCAAGAGCTCTCGCTTGGTTCAAATTTTCCCCCCGGGTCATCTTTCACAGTCAACACTTCATCCAATTTATGTTCCAATTTCTTAACAGATGCGGCTGCCCGCAGCTAACTCATCCTTAGCCTTAAAAACAGATTCGCACAGTAGCATCTTACCAAAAACTCATCTCCTGCGCAAAACTCGTACGCTGTCAGAGCCGCTAGCTTAGCATCAGTTTCCTCATTCTCAAAATCACTTAACACCTCCATCTGCGCAACTTTCACAGAGCTATCCAACGCTAACATTCTAGAACAAACCAACATTTGGCTCACGACCCCGCACCGTCTAATTTTTCTTCCATTCGAAGAAACTTATAGAAGTGTTTTTCACGGAGGTAATCAGCGTCTGGCGCTGTTTACACAATCAAATTCCACAAACACACCACACTTTACAACGGTGAGAACCAACCACTATCACAATTCGTGCGCATTCATACATTTAAAAGAGTTTCATACTTACGTTGACGCCGTGGTGGAAATGCGTCCAGCATCATGAACTCACTGTTCGCTTAGCGACCAATTCTGACTCTCGACCGGAAGTCTATGCAAACCTCCTTAGTTACGGTCAATTTTTTCCGTCCATAATATGTAGTAATTAGTCGTTTTTAATATTTATAAAGTCAGTGACGTCTCACTTATTATACTACGATATAACAGATCAAAAGTATTCTCATTAATCCCCCCAAAAAAAAAAATATATATATTTTTTTTTTTTTCAGACAAACACAAACAAGACGAAAACGAAACAGATATTAAATACCTTTTGCGCGACTTCAACAAATATATCCGGATCTTCACGGGCGGCTTAAACCACACAGCTCTCGAACGTAACAATGTACGGACGGCTAATATTACACCACACACCGTTAATATACGGGTGTTCAACACAGCAGACGCCTTGTGTGATCAACACAGGCCGCTTAAAGCACAAAACACACAACAGCACTCACTTAAGTGTGATCAACACTTAGCGGCTAATAACACAACTACAATCAACCCAACAGCCAATCCCCCGTGGTACTCAATGTCACATGCCGTTTTAAACGGCGAAGCGCTTCGACTTGACGTCACTTCCGTAAACACGGGGCATTCCTATGCGCGACTTAATATTTTCCCGGCTTCTGATTTAACACAACAGACACTCACCGAGGAATTATGTCCCTCGTTTCAATAACTCCACACAGCACACACCTTGTTAACACACAGGCGGCTAATCCACTCCGCACTCCCAGTATCTTATATACTGACGGCTTATTCATACGAAGAAATAAAAACACAACCTATTCCACCGCGGAAAAAACTCCCATGCATGGTTCAATGTCGTAGTAATTTTCAAAATCGAGGACTTTCCGTCCCACCGTAAGAAATATTACTACAACCCCCCTAACTTGTTCACAGATCCCAAATACAACTTAGCACAGACGAAATGCAACTGTATTGATCCCAAACAACCAGAATTTCTCTACGTGGATAAAATGTCCACTCACCTTGTTAATATTTTTGCGCTTTAGAAATCCGGTGTTCAGGATCAATCACAGCTGTTGAAAAACGTCTCAATAACTCACGTCAGGGTCACCATTTTGAAGGAATATTAAATTACTATATTAAGTGTAATCTTTGCGTGTCCAAAATAATTGTATTCAGGATCTGATGAAGAAGTTTTCCTGCAAGAATTTATTTAGAGGCCTCTAAAGACACAGTCAGAATATCACATCAGAATGCAACGTGATGATTCCAAGTGTGTGACAATTGTATGAACATCGACTCATTTATACAAAAAAGATAAAAGGTTCCTCCTCCTGGCTCTTGATTGAACAAAGGGCAGACATGTCATCTCCTAGTGACCAAATGTGTGATGTTATTAGCAAACAGACGTGATGTTATTAGTAAACAGACATTTACATACAGTTCCCCTTCTTGACTGGGGGAGAAATGCAATTAGGATCTAACCCCAGACTTTTAGTCTCTAATGCCAAAAGACTCTGACACATCATGCACATTGCCCCTCCAACAGCATTTGAGGGTACAAAGATCAAATAAAGTTCACAAAATCATTACTCCACTGTATTCTTTTAAACACTCATGCTTATATCACATTGATATGCCTATAAGTAAATTCAAAAACAGTAAAACATCAAATTGAAAATATTAAATGTCTTCAGTAGTCACCATTGCTAATCACCGCTGGTCATCCTTGATCCAGGGATTAACTTCTGCTGGTTATCTAGCACTGCATGATGACAAAGATAGGAGGAAAAAAGGCTTACCGATATTTTTGTCCTCTCTGATGCGGGGATGGGAATGACGCAAGATTAAATATTGATCCAACATTAAGAAAGTACAGGGAACATATTGGAGTTTCCGATATTTTTTAATGAAAATGGTCCCATTTCTAAATATAAGTGAATGTTCAAGTGCTTTTGTGATTCTAAGAAATTTTTTTGAAAGTCTAGACTTCCACAAAATCCGAAACACTTGCTTACCTTTTCCTGTCGAAAGAGCCATTTTAGGTCAAATAAATAACCAAAAATGTGTCTGCAGCCATAAAACATTTAAAGATTGTGACGAAAGAAACAGTGTGTTAGTGTTAGTGTTACCCGAGACTTCATTTGAGCTGGACCACAAATGACACAAAAATGTGCAGCATCTAATACTTTGACATTCATTTTCTTCTACCCTTTTTAGTTTTTGGGGAAAAAAATTGTGTCATTTTTTAAAAAAAAATTCTTCCAGGTCAGTTGACATTTTTGCCTTCCAGTTAAATTTGACATTTTTGGCAATTTTGTGTACATTTTTGGGATTTCGTCTTTTGTCTTTGGACATTTCATAACTACTTTTTGAACATTTTTCTGTTCTGGCTTTTTTTTTTCTTTAAATACATTTTCTGCCTTTTTTGGCAATTCCAAAAATATTTTAAAACTTTAGTTTTTAGTAGTAGTAGTTTTTTTTGTGTGTGGACATTTTAGGTTAATTTTTGAACATTTTTTTCCTGCCTTTTTTTGGGGGATTATTATTATTGTCTGACAATTATGGCAATTTCATGGACATTTTATGTTAACTTTTTGCTTCTCCACTTCCTTTTGAGACATTTTATGTTAACTTTTTGGACAATTTTAGTTAATTTTTATAAACACTTTTTCATCTTTTTCTCACAACCTAAACATTTGGATATTTCTTTTGATCACTTAATTATGTATTTTTTTATTTTAAATCATTCATTTATTTGAATAATATTTTATCTAAAAAACAAACATAAAATTTATACTAGAGCTGTGCAATTAATCGAAATTCAATTACAATTTCGATTATTACCCTCCACGATTACAAAATGGGCATAATCGTACAAAAACAATTATTAATACTAGGGCTGCGACGAGTTCGCATCATTTCTGCCTCGGATACCCGCTGAGATAGTCGTAGTCAAGCTAACGGCAGTATGGATGACAGTAAACGGGGCTAACGCTGAGAGAAACCCAATTTCAAATTAAACCTTACCTTGCCAAGTAGTATATGTAGATCAATGCATTGTAGCGCTATTATTTTGAAGTTGTTTCCGGAGGCGTGTCGTCGCGGTATAAGGGCTGACGACGTGCTCTTCTATTCAGAGTTTGCGAACAACGGCAATAGAAATGCCCCAAACTGTTGCGACAGACGTCAGTAAGACAAAGTCCTGAAGTCACGTTCAAGCTCCAGTTAAGAGCGCTAAGACATAATTATTCTGACATTGTATTGTACGGCGCCTGTTGCCAGCGTTTCGTGGCGACTGCTAGCTAACAGCGAGCTACCAGCACCAAGCTAGCTAAAGTGCTCCAGCCGTCTGATTACTTTTCAAAGGCGTAAATACTACAGCCTGTAGACAGCTGGGGTAGGCTCCATCGCAAGCGTGCCCGCGACCGTCGTGAGGATTAGCGGTTCAGAAAATGGATTGATGGATTGTGCACACTTTGATGCTAACAGCCTGACTAATTTGCCATTCCTTCTGATCACTTATTAACAAACAAGGCTTACTCAGATGTGCTATTTATTTAGCTGACTAGATCTCTATTGTGGGTCTGACGTCATTTTAGTTCCACCATTTGTCTAAAATCTCAGTTTCACAGAAAAATAGTTTGCTGACAAGCACAGTTTAAGTAAAAAAGAAAAAAGTTGATTATCTAAAAATGAAAACCAGTTGGTTATTAATTATTACATGCAAACGTGTGTTTTTTTTGTCATCTGTATTTATAATTGTTCTTTAAACAAGAAAGTATATAGGCCTATAGGTATATATTTTTTTAATTTCTTAATACCCGATTATTCGCTAGATCAATAGGATATCCAAATACCAAAATATTCGATAGCTGCAGCCCTAATAATATTAATTTTGAGTTGTTTTGAGGCACGTCCACACGAGTTCTTTCACCACACACCCCTATCAAAACTAGCTTGCACCCCGCAAGCCATACTGCACACGCTGCACCCCAACTTCAAATTTTTGCTAACGTAAATAATATATATTATCATAAATTTAGTTTGGTCCAAAAGGAAATGACATAATTATAGTGTTTCAAATAATTGTATTTGTCTTAATATTTTCAAAAGTTTATTTTCCTTTTTTTCTTCTCTTTTTTTCCCCTGTGATAGAGGAAGGAAACTGAAAGCAAAGCATTTGATCTCATTGGACTGGCAATGGCATGGACTAATCTAAATACCAAAACTGGTGTTGGTATTTGTATCGATCAACCCACCTCGTTTTAGTTTAGAAGCAAAACGCAACATGGATGACATGATGTCCTTTGGGGCTAACTAGTGAACTCTGCGTAGTATTACTCATTGTTCTTATGTGCTTGCGCCCGATGGAAGGCCACCAAGCAAGCAAGTGAGGATGCCTCCGCTGTCCCGCTTTGTACATCTGTGTTTGCCGACTGTCAACACGCTGCCAGTTGTCCTTGTTTCCCCACTGCCAGCGCAAAAACAACAACACACACAAACACTGGAAACTGTGCTGGCGATTTGCGCATTGGGCTTAATCCTTCCCAGCATTTGAACAAATGCTTCCATCTCGCTTACTCGTAAGTGATTCTTGCGTTTAGATTTTTTTCTCTATTTCTATCTAAAAGCATCAAATACCCCCCCCCCTTTTTTTTTTTTTGCCGGATCAAACCGTGAGAAGACACTTATCTCTCTCTCAACACCCCCTAACCCCTTGAGAGAAGCTAGCTCCACTTTCCCCCTACACACACAGGAGGCTGTGGATGGCGTCATTATCCGCCATCAAATCCACATCCCTCCGTCACTACCATCCCGGCACAAATCCGTGGAATATTGAACGCACACGCTGATGCCTCTCCTTGGTTGACGATAACTCGAGTCCCACGTTCCCCCTGGTGATGACCCCCTATATCATGGCGAATCCTCCAAATGATTATCAAACTTTAAAGCCATGCTCCACGTTAGATGGTGTAAACGTTTAGCATCATCAATGTCTAGGATACATAATTGGGATCCATTTAAACATCTTCCCAAGCAAGCATTCGTGCAAGTACTTCTGTGCCCTGGAAATCGCCCCAGGTTTGCAGATAATACAGAGGAAACACAGGGTTAATCCATCAAGGTACGCACACACATTCCCCAGGGGGAAATGTTTTTTAAAAAAGCAACAACAAAAAAAGGAGGGTGACGGGGAATATTCTTTACACTCCACAACTTAAAATATACTAAGAGTCGTCACTTGTCCTTTCAGTAATTGCATTCTTTTTTTGTGCATAGTTAAAGTGACTTTGGACTAATTGTGACATTATTATGTGCCATTAATATATGCCATCATTCCTCACAAGCCAGTCAGCTTGTGAACTAATGGCAGAAAGAATCGGCACATTCGCCTTCTAATATCTAAAAATTAAAATTGGAGCTGTGCCACCAGTTGTATTCTTTTGTTTCAAATGCTTTTATGTTAATAGTCATAGGAAACGATTACTCAGATTATCAGGTTATCCACTTCTCTTAAATTTCATAATTTTTAAAATGTCTGGTCAACAGTGAGCACGTTTACACGCAGACAATAACCCTTTTAAAACCTTAATATTGACAATATTCGGGTTTTGAAAGGGCAGGAAAACACACGCAAAAACCCGAATATGCTTATTCGGATTTTTGAATGGTTTGGCTTGTGCACATGCTCTATTCCTCTTCTACTAACTAACTTCTCCTTCTTCACTTAGTACACGAACGACTTGTACGTGGCGCCGTCCCACTCGCTAAATGAGCATCACTTGATTACAGTGATTTCTCTGCTCTGTTTTTTACACTATTGTCTTTCTCCAAGCTGAAAATTGCGCAGTGCATATCTATACAAAATTATATTTGTATTAATGCCTGTGCTTCTGGTGAGCGACCCACTGGAAATATTCAAGCATTGGTAAACAGACATGACGATGCAGCCAAGAACCACACTTCTGTAGCAAGGAGGAAACGGACTACTTTACTAGCGTGGTGAATGACATAAATATAATGTCTTTTATTGAACGTAGAAAGTTGAAAGCGGAAATTACGTCAATTTGAGTAATGACACCATTTCGAACAGATTTTCCAATTGAGCACAATAACCATGTATACGGTAGTCCAATCAAGCATGTAAACAGGTTTGGGCCGCGAATGTTTCAGAAACCGGAATTTTGGCCTTAAAATTTAACCACAAAAAGGTGAAGTGAGTGTCAGGTGTTAAACTTTAAACTCCATTTCTGACATTGTTATTCCCTTACAGACTGCATATGCAGCCTCTGATATTACCGCCAAGACAGGAAAAATGCCAAGTCATGTCAACGGTAATGGTTTGTCATTTGCTTTAATAGATACGAGTGATAGAGGTAACTGCTTTCAACAAAATACAGGAGGAGAAGTGAGTGTTTATACCCATTTTAACCCGCCGGTCACAATTGTGATGGAAATGGGAAACATTTGGGATTAATTAAATTTACAAGCCTCATGCATCATGGTGTTCCCGATACTACGACCAAAGCTGGAAAATTGCCGGGACGACTTTGTCCTCACATTCTGTGTTGGCATCGCCGAGGACTGGTTTGGCACAAATAATCGGACCTGGCATTTTGACTTAGGACCGCCGGCCCAACCCGATTCCTGACCACCTTTAGCTACCAAGTAGCTCTACCACTGATGTTTATTGGTTCAGTTTACACGCTATAGTGTAAATGGATGAATGGACTGCTCCTTCTAAATTAAGGGCCTGTCTCTCGGGGTAAAATGGAGGAAAAATAATAATTGAAGAGCTCCACATCCGCCCCAAAGGACACCGGCCCACTGGGCATCTGCCCTGTATGCCAGATGGCCAGTCCAGCCCTATACAATGAGACAAGAAAAAAATGTTTCTTTTTAGTACGGAAGTGTTGTCGTGTCCTTGACGAAGACATCAAAGCTCTAAGCGATCGTCCCATCTTCTTAACTGCACCAGAAGTGTGCCGTTTAAAACGTCGCCGAGAAGAACAAATCCCCAGTCGGCACATTTCCGCCTTCCAATTCATCCCGACCTCTGGCGGATGCAGCATTATCCATCTGCTCCGCGTCCACTCGCACCCCGACACTCCCTCCCCCGGTGAGGAGGCGGGCGGCCACCTGCGCATTACAAGTGTGGGGATGCTGATGATTACATTGTTGGACTGAGAGCGGTGCTGCCGGTGTCGTAATCCCAGTAGTAATCAATATCGCTGGCCGTTTGCCTCCCCCACCCATCGTCTAGCGCATGTAAAATATCCCCCGGCAACAATTTGGCCACGCTTTAATTATTCTCCCAATGTCATCAGTGGCTAGAAACAATACCGGGTCTTGACAACCTACAAATGAATCACACTTTTTGTTTGGGAGTTTTGTTTTTGTTTTGGGGGGTTCGGTTTACAACGTCTAGGACTGTAGCGATAAATGATCGCCACCCAGGAAGTTTATTTTTTTATTTTTTTAAAAGCAGCCTTTGGTAGGAAATATAAACAGATACCCAAAAAAACAACTGTGAAGAATTCAAGTTAAGTGTGGCAATGGATATGGAGTATTAGCAACTTGTTGTGCACAGTATAGATAATTAAATATGCAAATTGGGTACAACATAGATTTATAGAGCATTAACTATAATGCAAGTGTGGTAAATTAGAGTTGTATGCAACTATCAATATGGTACATTAGGGTCATATAGGGCATCACTTACAAGTACAATAGGGTGTAAATGTGGTAAATCAGTGCTGTATGGAATATTGGATATAGTGTAAATATTGTACATGAGAGTTGTATAGAACATTAGATACAGGATATTAGGAGTAGTATAGAACAATTAAATATAGGAAATAACAGTTGTACAGCATAACAAATAGGATTTAAACATGGTAGATTAAAGTTGCATAGAACATTAAATGTGAGGTAAATCTGTTAGAGTTGTATAGAACTGTGCCCAGTGTGCAGTATATGTAAATAGAGTACATTAGGAGCGGAAAGAGCAATAAATATGATGTAATATAAATATAGTACATTGAAATGGTATAGAACATTACATTTGACATTACTATGGTACTTACAGAACATTAAATATGATGTAACTATTGTAGATAAGAGCTGTATAGTACATTTATGTTAATGTGGTACATTAAAATTGTATGGATGTAAGATTATTATGTAAATGTGATAGATTAGAGTAGTATAGAACATTAAATAGCTAAATGTTACCCATATAATTCAAATAACATCCACTAGAGTTGTATAGCATATTAAACATGATGTAACTAAAAATGGTACATTAGAGCGGTATAGAACATTAAATAATGGCCTGGGTCATTAGTGTAGTATTTATTATTAAATAAGATGTAAATTTGGCAAAATGGACTGGTATAGAGACTAGCAGTATGTAAATATGGAAACGTTAGAGTTGTGGCACATCAAATTTGGTGTAAAAACGGTACAGCGGAGTTGTATGGAACATTTAAATCTGATGTAACTATTGTAAATGAGTTTCTCGACCCTTATGTACAAATACTACAATAGATCAAAATTAATCATTTAATAGGTAAATATCATCCATAGCAGTTACATTGTACTGTATAGAACATTAAATATGATGCAAATAAGTTAAAAGGCAAGGCCTGGCCTTGTAATATAACCACAAATGATGACGACAAAGCCGACAGTCCCCTTTAAAAAGCTCCAAACTTTTAAAAGTGATGATGGAGGAGTCGGAAGCTAAAATTAGCCGACAGGCTCTTACATATTTTATCTGTGCTCATCATGTAAAAGATGGTGAGCAAGTGAAAGAGAGAAAGAGAGCGAGAGTCAAAGAAAGAGAGAGGTCAGCAGTCCAGTGGCAAGGCAACTTCTCCTTCCTGCGTGTTTCCGACGCGGTCGGTCGACTGTAAATGTACATCAGCACTTCGCACAGCTGATAGAATCGTCTTACCTTCTGAACTTAAGCTTTGGTGCTTCTTTTGATTCGAGTTAAGAATTTACCTTAAAATCCGCCTTAAATACTTGTGTAGTTATTGAAGATAAACTGAAATGTTAACACTGAGTGTGTTTACATGCAGTCAATAAGTGCAGGTGAAGCATGGCTGTGAAGTTTGATGACTTGGCGTAAAAGACAACACTCAAATGGTGTAGTGGCAGCGATGCAGATAAACAGACTTGAAAGCGGCTCAGTATGATGGACGCCATCTCAGGACACAACGCGGTTAAGTATGGCAAGAGACTCTTTCTTCCGGTGTGCGCTCTATGATTGGACTGAAGAAGCAAAAGCAATTAGTGCTCTGCAATGTATCGTTAGATGGCTGCAAATAGGTAGAAAGCCATCAAGTATTTTAGCCTCAATGCCTCCTCCGACTAAACAAAATTACTTTTCTCCCGACAATCATTTATGTTGCTGCAAATATTGATCTCACTCACAAGGAAATGATGTCTCGAGGGGCCTCCATGCAAGTAGGTGGGCCGGGACATTAATCAGGAAATCAATTGTGCTGTCGATTGGAGAGGCCGTGTTTGGAAAAGGACGGCGGCGGGAGGGAGGGGAGGAAAGGAAGGGAGGCGGCTTCTTTTACAGTGACACAGCAGTAGTACACTTTTTGACAGGTGATGAGCTTTACTAGCCAGCATCTCTGCTTTTGCTCAACACAAATTTCCCATTACCTCCGTCATTCATTTAGTGGCTGTTGCTGGTAACTGTGATTTGAGAGTAATGCAACTAACACCTTTAGCAGCAACAATGTAAGGCAGGTGTGTCCAAACTTTTACAATCAAGGGCCTGATGCAGAAAAATTTATGGATGTAACAGCCTCTTTAAAATTTGGCATCTTTAAGTTAACAAATAAGTTAAAACGAGGGCATTCGTTTTGAGTTAATGTAAAGTTTCTTTAACAGCATTTTTTTTTTATTGCATGATTAATGACTTACTTGGAAAGCCTGTACTGGGGGAATTCCAATCGCAATGCATCAGACACATCCACGTCAAAATTTTGCAGTAATAAATTTAATAATAATGCATATATTTGTGGAGAATGGGTTCACTTTGTATTTTACAATTTTTTAAATGTGCAGAATTTTATATACTTCTTAATATATCATCCAAACACCTAGGAGGGCTGACGGTGGAATGGATAAAAGTTTATTTTTTGGCTAATTATGCTTTTAACTACAACGTGAAACAGATACAGTACTGTGTCTGCCTCTTAACATTAATAAGTCTATTTTAAAGCTTCTTTTTTTTTTTACATGAACAACAAATGCGGCATTGTTAATGAAGGCTTTCTTAATCTTATTTTTTCTAACTGGTATCCATCCTTCATTATGCTACAGCGCATGATGCAAGCTGTGAAAATAAAAGAAAGTACAAATTACAAATTGCATAATTTGTAACAGCAGTTACCACGACCGTATTAAGAGCTCTTTAATTCCTGATATCACAAAATTCACATTGTAATATATCTAGCGATGCACCGAATATTCGTCTAACAAAAATTTTAAGCCGAAAGAATATGACCGAATTAGGATGTTGTGGTGACGCAAGCAAAGAAACGGTGCAAGCAAGCGTCTGTTTGTATTAAACAGCGAACGCGGGGCTGAGTGTTCGCCTCGCTTCTCGCTGGCTTTTTACCGTGTGAGTTTGTACTGGTTGGTCGCAGCAGCTCCCGGGGTCACCAGAGGAGAGGGGCGTGGTGTACAACTTTTAAGATGGTCGAACAAAGACAGAACTGCCGTGTACTGCAGTACAGGTGAGCCACTCTTTCTCCTGCACAGCCTTTCCCTCGAACGCCTCCACTTTTTCACCGGCATCCTGGTGGCCGTGCTAAATACTTTAGCTAATGCTAGCACTATTGCTAACAGTCATAAACACGGAAACACTTACTAATATTATTATATAGCCAACATGTCTGCGGTGTGGGCACATTTCAATTTATATTGTGCTTTGTTAAAATGCCAGTGCTATATTAATGTTTTATAATAAGATTATAATTGTAATTAATTATAATAAATGCAATGGCATAATTTGTTTCGGTTTTCAGCTTTCGGCCAAGTATTTTTCATTTTCAGTTTCGGCCAAAAATTTTAATTTTGGTGCATCCCTACATTTTTTTTCCGCTTTTATGTTAACAAGAGGAAGAAACTTAGAAAAAATATTTAATGTACATTTTATTGTACATTAAGAACATAATTTGCGATTAATTCCGTGTTAACTATTGAAGTAATGCGATTAATAATAATAAAAAATCTATATATTAATTAAAAATTTGAATCACCTGACACCCCTAAATTAAAACTAATCCATCAAACAACTAAGTATTGTTTAAACCAGGGGTGTCCAATCTTTGGTCCGGGGGCCATTTGTGACCTGCTATCCAACACATTTGCTCCCAAAAACGTATAAAAACGTTCTATTTTAAATATTGCCATGGTCCCAAAAACATATTTTTTTAACATATATATATATATATATATATATATATATATATATATATATATATATATATATATATATATATATATATATATATATATGTTTTTTATGCTAGAGCATACAGAAGGCTTTGATGTCCCTGGGCTGAAGAGAAAGCTTAAAGCAATGGTAGTTATTACGGCCAGCAGAGTATATGAGATCAACCAGGGCCGTGTTGAAACAAGCTCTTTTTCACAGTGTTTTCAACAGGTTTGTGTGTACTTTTTTCTGATGAAAGAAGAGACTTTAATCTTTCTTTTGGTAGGGACCATGTTTTTATAGCAATAGAACATAATATTCTGTGGGCCATGCAAGTGTGAAGAGAGTTGCTTCAGTGAAAATGGTTGGGAGCGGCATAAACGGAAAAATGTTCTACCAAAACAGATGCAAGATGCAAATTAACCATCGTAAATTTATGGGAATAACACGCACCCGTGTATAATACGCCCCCCCTAAAACCATCCAGAAAAAGAATCATTTCTCTGTACTTTTGTATTATACTATCTACCGATTTGCTCGTATACGTTATTATCAGAGTGAATAATATGAATGAATAAAGATACTAAACAGATGACAACTTGCAAGGCAATCTGAATTTTCTGCGTTAGGTGTGGCGTAGCGTGGCAGCAAAGTTTGATGACTCGCCACGCCAGTCATCATAAAAAGGTGAAACTTTTCTCCACAAGGCCAGAGCCAGTTTCACTTAGCCACATAAAATTTTAAGAGTTGACTCAAGAAGAAGTGTCTGTGCCTGAAAAGACACAACAAACTGTCCATTTGGGTTGGAAGCTCCAATTTTAGATTCACTTTGGATATTTTCAAGGGTCCTTCAAAGGGCTGCTTCACGCTTCACACCGGGGGAAAAAAATCCTTCACCATCCACATTGGTCGCTGTCAGAATATATTCAGACACTACAACACAAACACAACACAAAAAACAAACAGCAGAACACTGTCACCTTTTCAATCTTTCTCCCCAAAGACAAACATGCTTTCCCAAGTTCTACACATTGACAAAGATGTTGTTTGACGGGGAAGTCCCAGCAAAAGAAGAAAAAAACGGCATAATGGCAGCCAATCTGTTAGACGGAATCATTATCTCCCACCGCGAAGAGCTGGGAAATCGTCATAAAAGAATCTTGCCGCCTTTGCAAATGAAACTTTGACTTAAGACGGGCATTTACGTACACAGGTGTTTGCGACTGCCAATCACCGTTTTGAGTGGAGCGGGTTGTGATCATTTGCGTCGCATGCAGAGAACGATTTGCCAAACATGACGCTCATTAGTTTCGAACAACTGCTCAGCCAACGAGCAAGCAGACTGATGGAGACAGTTGTGTGTTAAATCAAATGTACATTGACAATTCTCAAGAGCACATATTGAGGGTAGATTTGTTTGTTGAGGGCATAGCCACTGTTCAATTGGAACTGCACTCCTTTTTTTCCCTTTTTTTCTCTGGAGAGCTCAGTATTGTTCATTTGGTAATTTTACCGATTTGACATGTCATCATCATTGCTCTCTCTTTTTTTTTAATATATATATATTTTTTGTATTAATTTTCATTTTGTATGTGGGTGAGTATGTGTATGTGTATGTGCATGTGCGTGTGTGCGTGTGTGTGAGTGTGTATTCATTAGTTCACCTAAAACCTACTAAAAAACTCCATAACGTTCACCTAAACCCAACACTTCAGAATCCAGCCAGAGTCGTGAGGCCGTCAGGACACCCGAGGAAGGACCAAAGAAAAGAAAGGAAAGTGAAATCCAGCGCCGACCAGACACCACCCACCGGGCCACCAATCAGAGTCCTTCACCAACCCCAGAAACATCTAAATTCCAACAAATCAGGGAGACCTCAAGAGACCAAAGGAGAGACTGAGGAAAGGAAGGAAGGACAGACGAAGCAGAGTGAGATCCACAGACACCAGCCTCCACTGATTCAATGACCAGAGGAAGAAGCAGATTGTGTCTGAGTTTCGATAGATGTTGGTGTGGTGGATCTGGCATGCACGAAAATCTCCACCAAAGAGGGGAGCCGTCGACCCCTGCCAGGACAGAGCAAGCGCAACACCTCAGGGCCCCCCAGGCCACGGCAGCGCCAAGGGACAACCCCCGGCCCCGCAGGGGCCACCTGCCGGAGAGTAAGTCCAGGAGCTGCACTCCTATAGTTACACCATTATGGCACAGCCAGGGTGTTTATTTTCTCAACTGCAATGTGCGAGAGGTCTCTATTGGCGTGTACCGATTTTTTTTTTATAAAGAAACACCATTAAAAAATGAAAATGAAAATCAAACATCTTGACCACCAGATCTATTTATAGCCAGAGCTAGCCATGTCTCGTGGCTCAGATACTGTATATCACAATTGCATTATGGTAAAAGCATTTTTACCATCTTACAATGACACTTACCTTACTCAAAATGGTCAGAACACACTTTGGTAGGCTTTGTTGGTTGGAAATCCTTTTGATTTATCTTTGCAATTCCAAACACTTCTTTGTCCGTTAACATACGACATTCCATGGGCCCCGTGAACGGCACACAATGTGGGGCAAATGACGTCATGTGAATACTATCTATTAATGCCACAAAATGGTGGCAAAGCACTGTTTTCTATTAGACTGGGTTATGGCCTGACTAAATGAAGCTGTAACAGATTGACCACAAAATAGCACCAAAATAGCATGTTTTATTAGACATGGCTTTTGGCTTTAGCACAAACAAGTAAGTGACTGAGGATATATGTTCAAAATATATTTAACAGAACATAAACGTGGAAACAACATTGTGGAGTGATTACAATGCAAGCAGAACGCTTATAGTCATTAAAGATGGCATCTGTAGATAATGCAAAATCTACTTTACAAGAGGGAGTTTGGGTAGGCCAATTGAGTTGCCCCAAACATAAACATGGATGCACACAACATTGTGGGGCGACTGCAATGTGTCAGAATTTAGTATCACAGTTATAGTTATTCGAGACCCGGTCTCAAATTTAATGTAAGATCATTGTGAATACTGCACCAGGTACTAATGACTTCGTAGATGTTGCTTTTTGGTAAGAAACCAAGTTCAAATAGACGCAACTTAACTCTTTAATATTTGTGTGAACACGTTCGACAATTACACCTACCTCCATTTTTTTCTGATGGAAAAAGTGAAATTTGCAATTGATGGAGGTTAAAACTGATTTTAGCGACAGAAGCTTGGGCAAATATTTCCCTATTCTTTAATACGTATCATTTAACATCTGCTATGGAAAATCTCATTGCTGCTGCATTGTAGAATGTACAAAGCATCCCTGAAGTTGATTCCTGTGTGGGAGAGAGTTGCAACGAAGGATCCCTGATGTGTGTGTTTTTTTTCTTCCAGTGGTGACATATTTGGAGCGCCTGAGATGAGCGATTGTTCAACTTTTTCAATTTCTTTCAGCAGCCGTTTCACTCTTTTCTAATAAATTGCACACATTTAAAACATTGAGGCATTTTGACATAACACAAAGATAAGAGCAATCTATAATGGAATGGAATAAATATTAACCAGAAGAGGCTGTGTGTGATTAGATAATGATGTCTTGAGACATGGTGAAGCAGTATGTGTGTGGCTCATTAACTAAAAAAAATGTTGCTAACAAAAAAAAAGTTTGCAATATCAGCGTTTTTAAAAGTGAAGACAATTTTAGTCGATGCCCATAATTTGCTTTTGCGGGCCTAATATACATTACATATTTAATAACATCAAGCATTTGTCTAGGATACCTGTTTTTGGGGTGCATTTGTAGGAACGACCAAGTAGAAATTGCGGCCGGGCAGGGAGCTCCCGCGAGCCCCCCATCCACGGCTGCGCACTGGATTGGCCATAGGCCGAGATTTTTAAAGCCGTATCTCGGCATACGCATTTGACTGCAAAATGTTGTTGTAGTGGTAAACTGCACAAATCAGTAGTTTAAAGGCTGTAGACGTGTATTTCACCTACATACACTTGCGGTATGTAAACTTTCGAACACAAATGCAAATGTACAAAAGCTAAACGTCACCTATTGACACAAAAATATTATGAATTGTCAACAAATTTCACACACGCATCTCTATTCATGTGAACTTCAACTTCTGAAAATATCAAAAAAATTGCCACGGTATTTTGGATTTTATGGGCTTTAAACTTTTGTCTCACCATGCAGTATGCTCATACTTTCAAGCACAACTGTATTCTAACGTTTCTAAATTCCGGAGCTATGTGAAGGCATCATTTATTTAGATTTATACACAAATGTTCAACAGTGTTATAAGAGTAGAATGACATAAAACATGCTAAGTGTAAATATGCATGCTTTTTTCCCGTCTCCCATCATGTAAAAATGCCAACCCATAAAACAAACATCCACAGTACGCCGCCGCGGTGTGTTTGTCAGTACTGAGTAATGACCACCGCGGGGAATCGCTCCGCCTAACACGACTCTCTTTAAACTTAAACACGCCATTACAATTCAATGGAGCAGTCAAATGGGATGAAAATGCGACGGGCCTGCCAGAGAATACTAACCAGAGCACACAGATGTATGCACACGTACCCCCATGAATAGAAAGCAATGGATTTACCAGCAACGTCCCTGCCATTTTAATCCAGTGTGGAGATTAAAGGCCTAATCCACCTTCATTGTCAATCATTTGACATGTCCACTACGCCGTGTTAGCTTTATTGAGGCTTTTGATCAGCTTAATACGGAACATTTTAGGATAGTTAATCAACTTGTCTGATCTGAATTGGAATCTACACTAAATCACTTTTTCTAAATGGCAAAATGGGGTATATGCCACGGAGGCGGAAATTTTACACATCGGCTTTGTTTCCAGTTCACGACATGTGGGCCGCATCCCAATACTTGCGCTTCGGCCTTTGTGCCCCTCGGTTGCGCGTTCCCGTCGACGGGTGCGAGTGTGTCTGTCTCAGTTGTCCGAACCATTTCAGAGAACTGAGACGCCCTGCGCGCTCCCACTGATGGGAGGTTGGGGGGCACAGGGGTGGGGGTGCAAATGTTAGAAGCAGTGGTCGTAAACAGTGCTGATGTATGAAACGCGGAAGTCGGAAGTCCGTGGCATCTACCCCATTGAACCAAAAAATAAAATATAGAGAGCTTCAGAGGGAAGCATTTTGACATTTTAAAGTGTAATTGCTCGTACCTGAGGGCAAAGTGTTGACATGTCTCATTGAGATGTTCCTTCAAACGATGAGCAGCTCGTCCGAGATCTGACAGAAAGAGAAAAAAAACTATTTACAAGATAAGATTATTTTTTTTGCATAGGTTTACTCACATTGTCATTAAAATAAGTTAAAACACAACAAAAATATTTGAGTAAAGTAAAGAAATAAGAGCGTAATAAACTATAATAGTCAACATTGGCGTTCTGAAGCAATTTACCCAAACATATACAGACTGAACAAAAGGGATCCAAGGACTGACCCTCGAGGGACCCCACGTCATGGCTATTCGATCAGATTCAAAATTTTCAATGGTCACAAAGTAACTTCTTTCCTCCAAATGAGACCTAAACCATTTTAGGACTGTTCCATTTAATCCCACCCAAGTTTCCACCCTGTTCAGCAGTAAAGTGTGGTTGTCAAGCATTTACTCCAAAACAACGAGCAGCAACTCGCAACTAACATATAGTTTAAGTCATATTTTTAAGGTGTTTTTTTAATTCCACGCCAGATACGGAAGATCTAACCCCGTCCCAGATGATTCCTTTTCGTATACTCTACTGGCACCCACACAGAAGACGACTCTGCCTTGCCCATGTGACGTGTGACCTCATGGTCTTAATTGGATTCAACTAGTATAAGTGCCAAGACTGCCATAGATAAGGAAGCCCATAGCAAGTAGAAAGGTCACAGTAGCGTAACGGCCTACTTAAGTCACCTCTCTAATTATGTGCACCAAAAAGGCCAAATCTAACAGCATATGTTTAATATTTGCTTTCAAATATCTTTGTCGATGAATAGTTTTAAAAAAAAACATGAAAAGTACAAGCAAAAATTGTTGGTATTATGACAAACGTTGACGATGATGCTAGTTTGATTTGTTAAAATTTTGAAAAAAGGGAGTCTAAAGTAAACAGTGAGGAAATTGTATTATTTTCACAACAGTAATATAACGACACAGCAATCATATTAAAACGGATTCATACATATTCCAATTCCATGTCGACGTTTTGTGTTTCCCCCTATCGGTGTCCATGCCATCAGTCGGTAAAAGGCAGAACCCCAAAGTTATCAAGAGGATTAGCGGCAGACTATGTCAAACAAGCCAAGGAGGGAGCAGAAGAAATCACTTTGGCTAATCCGGCACTCTGATGTGGGCCACACAGAATGTTCCTTTCATCAGAAATAATTGGACATCGAGCTGACTGCTATTGTGTCGCACTTGCTTGGATCGCCCGCAGCCTTAGACTTTCAAAGTGCTCCCGACCTTCAATTTGTTGGGATTTTCACCTAGTGGCGTTTTATAGCTCTTGATGGAAATAATATACGTTATAGTGTATAATAAGCATACGGTGGATATGAAAAAGTCTACACACCCCTGTTCAAATGTTAGGTTTTTGTTATATGAAATAATAATAATAACGTTTTCCACCGTTAATGTGACTTATAACTTGTATAACTTGTGTGTATGGGGGAGCGGGGGACATCTCTGATAAGCTCATCTCAAAATGATTAAATAAAACAAAAGAACAATAATAATAAATTCATTTGTACATGTTATAGGTCACGTTAATGTTTGGATCACTTTTTTTTTTTTTTAATAGCTCAAATTATGGTGTTTGAAAAGGGCTCTTAAACATGTTTGCACATCAAGGTAAACTCTTGGAAGGAAGTGAGGCTACATTATCGACATCCCAAGGCGCGTTGGGGGTTTCTTTTGAGAGGTGGGCCGAAACGTCAGCATGGATACATTTGGGCTTCTTGTCTTTGTCGTCTTGTGTGTCCAGTTGGCAGCAGCATTGACTTGGCCAGCCATCGTCACACTGAGTTTTTGCCCGAGGCATTTTTCCACTTTCTCCCCCTCTACAAAAAAAATAAAAATAAAAAAAAGCACAAAAAAACACCAACCCAGGCCTCTCTGTCGCCGCGTCTGTCATTCACTCTCTTTGTCTGTGTCAACCTCCTTTCTTCCCCCCCCCCCCACCCCCCCCCCCCCCCCCCCCGTTAAGCAAATCCCTCAAGTCGACAGAGGACACACACACACACACACAGGAGGGTGTCTGCCTGCCTGCCTGCGACGCCACTGACAGGATGAGGCCAAGTTTGCCCCCAAAAGTTGCGTACGTGAGAGCGAGTCGAAAGCTTATTTGGCTTTCGGCGCACGACTCTTGCGCGGTCATGCACAGTGCCACAAAGCCAAAAATGGAGCAGGAGGAAACGATAAGTGTAGACCTCCGCCAGGGCAGAACAATAATATCGTAATCCTCTGAGATTCGTGGGTACAAGGAACAAGTGGCCAAGACCTGCTGTAAACACTGACAAAACATGAGTAATTGGCACCCTCTAAAAATGTTTATATTTTCCTATAGTAAGGTCCTCGAGGGCCGCAGTCCTGCAGGTTTTAGATGTCTCCGTTCTCCAACACAGCTGATTCTAAAGATCAGAATCGTGATGAGGCTTCTGCAGAGCTTGCTGACGAGCTGATTATATGAATCAGCTGTGTTGGAGGACAGTAACATCTAAAACCTGCAGGACTCCAGTTCGAAGATCAAAAATTACAAGAGTTTTCTTTTTCCTACTATTGGTAAAAAAGGGTGGGGAAATCAGTTCCCGGAAGTAAAAACTCAGCCACAAATTGGCTTTAGTCACAGGTGCTTCCACTCAACAGCTGGAGACGAGCTCGTTTCCCTAACAGTTGAAAAGAAGCACCTGTGGCTAAAGCCAATCTGTGGCAGAGTTTTTACTTTGTGGAACTGGATTCCCCAACTCAAATTACATTCAAGTTTGAAAAGCCAATATTGGTCCCCTCTGTAGGTGGTGGTAAAGCTAAGTAGTTGACAACTGTCAAGCAACTGGAAAAGCATACATGTCTGTCAACTATCTTACTGTATGGACTGGCGTTCCAATCCTGAATCTGCTGAAATACTGTTTTTGATGAAACACGGTATTGATATTCACAGCCGGGATGTTCACTATCGTCAGAGGCTGGGTTGCACTGTTTGTTTGTTTGTTTTTTTCCAGCACAATACTGGTGTGTTTAATAAATTATCATGAGGTGGACCAGGATCAGAAGAAATGATCAATTCCAGACAATGTTTCATTCATTTAAATACACTTCCAAATTCATAAATAAAATCATATGTTTTATTTTATGTGTCAAATGTACAAGCCTAAAAAAGCAGAACATTGTCCTGTTAAAACATTGTGTCACATGCTGATTGTGTATTCGTGTACAATAAAAATAGCAGCAAATAAAAGAAAAATCTCCTGCTTGACTTTGCCATTTGCTTCAAGGGTATTCTCTGCATTCTTAACTCTTTGTCTGCAGACTTGACTGGCGTACACCACACACACATACACGCACACACATACGACGACGCCTTGCTTGGGCAAATGAGAAATGACAAAGGCATAAATCATTCAGGCTCCGGTGCGACACACAGTCAGTCCGCCCCACGCTCCAGCGATGAAGACTTCCGCCAAAAGTCTCACGTCAACGCTGACTTGATCAAATATTGTCGATGATGTTTAACCAACCGTTGTACCTTCCATCATCAAAAGATGGCTGTCAATGGCTTACATTTGGACAAACTGTCACCACTGTAAAACCTTGAAAAAACATACATATGATATTTTAAATGACATTTTATACACCAGTTAACCAGTTAATTATAAAGACTTTATTTACTTCAATAGCAATAATGTCATGTAAAATGTTAAACAGCCATATAAACTAAAAATAGTGTGAGAAGCTAACATAGAATTCTACCCTTTCACTCTGTTTTGTGATTGTGTTTCAAATGCAGGACAGCAGTCACAAAATATGCAAATCCAGGCACTTTGATCACAAAAAGTAAAAAAAAAAAAACAGCTCTATAGCTGAGAGTCCGAACAAGAAAATTGTACTCAAGTAAGCAGTAGTGGAATGTAACAAACAATGTAATGATTTTTTTATGCATCTGTACATGAGTGAATTCGTGAAGGGGTATTTTTTATATATTTCTTTGCTTTACTACATTTGAGAGTAAGTATCTGTACTTTTTACGCCGCTGCTTTTTCAATTGTGTTAGATGCTACTTTTTCCCACCGTTTTTCTACATATATTGTCATGCACTAGCGCTCATTGTTCACCCATAGCGCTCATCCAAGTCAATGTAAAGGTGCATGATCTGCCAACACGGAGCCGGCGAAGAATTGATTTACTAATAAAAATCAACAGTAAGCCGCACATGACATAAATTGCGAAATGAAGCCTAGCTAAGTAGGCACCTGATGATGAAATGGGCGACACAACGGGACATTGTGTATACCGGCAGCCCCGACAGGAGCCAGAGAGATGACAAAATTCTTCAGACCGAAGAGGCTGTTCACCGGTGGCCTTGAATATTAAAAAACACTGACCAGTCATTTCATAATGCTGTGTGCAGTCGGTCCGTTTATGCTTTTAACTAATTTGCTCCCAAAAACATATAAATACGTTATATTTTAAATATTACCTTGCTCCCAAAGACGTATTCATATGTTTTTTTATGTTTTTTTTAATGGTAGAGCATACAGAAGGCTTTGATGCAGCCTGTGAACTAAAGAGAATACTTGAAGCTATGGTAGGTACACCGAAGTGCATCCAATTCATACAATACAAAAGCTGGTTTTAAAAATAAATAAATAAATAATTACTTCTGACAGTACTGAGTTTAAAATATAAAGACACTTTTTTGTTTTGTTTTGCATTCAACTCTATATTTTGTTAATATTAATGTTGCAAGTGTCCCAAAGATGTATTTATACGTTTTAGAGCATACAGACGGCTTTGGTTAAGCCTCTCAAATGCAAAATAGACCAAAATAAAGGCAGTAACAGTGCAACCAGATGACATGTAAGGCACAACATCAGTCCAAGAAGATCAAAATCATGGCATGGATGCAAATTTGGTCAAACTTTGTGCACTAAAGGTTGGTCAATACTGGCTGTAATGAGAGTCTTGTCAAGGGCATGGGATCAAAAACAGGACGTATGATTATGAACTTACCAAAATAAAACAAAGAAAAGCACAAACCGATAGACTGAAATGTACAGCAGCGGTCACGGAAGATCCAAATCAACATTTTTTGTTAACAAAAAGCTAGTATGTTATATATTATTTGATGCTGGCTGAAAATGAGGTCTAGTGATAATAGATGGCTTACATGTTTAAACCAAAACTGTTGCGCAAAATGTAAACTTTACAGGCGTAGAGAATACAGTAGTTGTAGAATCAGTGGTGATGGTAGCACAATAGTCTACTCTCTCTTGAGCCAGCACTCCATCCATTTACACCCCAGCAGTTCAGAGGCTGCAGGGTCAGCTGGAGGAATCCCACCAAGCCATCCCCCCGCCCCCTTCTCCCTGCTTCCAAATCACATCAGAGAGGCAGGAATTCCTCTGTGGCCGAGAAGTCGTAACCCGCTGGCATCCCCTCCCTCGATGGCGCGACAGAAATGGATGGAGACCCAGCCGTTTGATTTGCCTCTCGGTGGGCCTTTTGAGGGTTTCAAAATGGAGTCCACCTGCCACTGCTTTCATCATGCGTCAACCCTGCTTGCATGGCGCACGAAACAAATAAGTATACTACATATACACAATATAAATATTGAGTTTTACAGGGGGAGAGACTATGAAAATGAAAGGCAAGGAAAGAGTAGACAGGAAAAAAAGGTCGGTACCAAACTGTCTAAAATACCAAGGGAGAAAAAAACTGGACCCTACCAAAATAAAATTGCACATGGACTTAAATGCATGGCACCAGCCACAGAAAAACCCAATCCTTGGACTGGACCTCTTTGGAAAGTCAAATCTCCAACCTTTAAGCCACCTCTCCTTAACCTTTGATGGATTACATCATCGGGTCAAGTATTGCTGACGTAAGTCTCTTGCTTGCAGAATTTACCTGCAAAATATTAATGAAATGAAAAAAAATACAGATAATGGTTTTTGTGAAGGATCAATGATGATGTTTTTTTTTTGTTGATTTTGGAAAGGTGTCTATAATTTTATTTCTGTCCCTTTTGCTTTGAGGGTATATTTATTGGTTTCAGACTGACTCAAATGTAAGACAGTATTCTCTGAGGACCCAATTCAAAGTTGTTTATTCACAAAAAGCCAGCTAATATCCAAATCTGGCTGAGTCCTATCAAGTCAACAAAAACAGGAAGCAGAAACCTACCAAAATAAAACCACAGATAGACTCAAATGCAAGACAGTAGTCACATCAGATCCAAATCAATGTTATTTGTTTAGATGGACTCCGATGTATTCTCTGAAAACCCAATTCAAAGTTACTTACTCAAAAAATCCAGTCAATGGCCGACTCAAGCTGAGAGCCCTATCAAGAAAACAAAAACGGGAAGTTGTAACCCTACCAAAATAAAACCACAGATAAGACAGTATAGTCACAAATGATCCAAATCAAAGTCCCTTGTCACAAAAAGCAAAACATACAATTAGTGACACTTGGAACATTTGGTAACAAGACGCATAGTTTACCAAACAGATAATTAAGCAACCACACTTATTTAGCTCCTTTTAAATGAAAATACATTCCTTAAAGTCGGTGTGACAGTACAAGGTTCGGCTGCCACATTAATTCAATTTATTCTGCACAAGCTCCCTAATTATGGCATCTAATTAGAGGCTATTATTGAGGCTATTATTAATATTAGATACGTAGCTCCCTTGCGCCCAATGATAAAAGTTAACCCAGAAGTTGTTGTGTGTTTAAAATGGCTACTATAATTATTTCACAGGGTTGAATAAAATAGGCTAACAAAAAAGTTAGTGAGTAGAGCGTCAAGGTCAAAATCGGGTGACTACATCGTTTATCATATCACGATTTAAGCAAGGACTCACAAAGCAACTGCTGTTACTTTGGTTTAATAACGTAAACGCTTATAGCTTTTGATAAACAAGCAATAAACCAAATTGGGTAAAAATCATGTGACTAAATTATTTGTTATGGCAATTGTAACTTTGTTTTAATAACCCAAGTTGCTACAACCTTTAGTATAATGGGCCATGATGAAAATTGTCTCAATTATTTATTTCTAATTATAGATCATTATTATAATTATAGATTTATATTATAGAGTTACAGTATACTAGTAAGATGGGGAAAGACTCTAAAAGACACTTGCTGTTACTCGTTTCAACAATAAACCATGAAGTTCAAAATCTGGTTGCTAAATTATTCGTTCTAAGATAAAAATGAACAAAGACAATGCGCTCTGCATTAGGCCTACTTTGTTTAGATAAATGTTGCCGACAACCTTTATAATAAACCTAGTTAAGTTAAAAAAAAATGTTGACTTTTATTTTATACAAAGGCAAGGTAAGACTCAGAAAAAACAACAACCAAGTGCTCACAACCTTCAATAATCAATTAATAAACTGAGACTGCTTTACTTTGTTTTAATAAACCAATTCATACATCCTTTAAATAAAGGCAATTGCTGTTACCTTATTACAATAAACCAAACCAAAGAAAACCTTTGATAAATGAGTAATGAACCAAGTTGATATGAAGACGGCAAAAGCTCGGAACACGTTGTTACTCTATTTCCTTTTTCAAAAACTGCAACTTTACATGTGATGGATTTCCTCACTTGGCTTGTGCTGAATGGACAAACCAATAAATAGCCACGAGTCCACAAGACAGTGGCGTTTTTATGTGGGGCTGTAAATGTCTAATAGTTGATCGTTAGACGCTAATTGTTCTGCGCGACTTGTTATCCGGTAACCTCTTATTTTTCTGGTAGAGGTCTTTACACTCGTCAGAGCACATTGTAAACGTTTATGAAGTCGTAGCTCACTGTGAGCGGTGACATACGGGAAAAAAAAGGCAAATGAAAAAAAAGTCATTACAAGAAAATTATTCGGGTCTTTGGCTCACGACATTCACAACTTGGAAGGTGTTTTTTTTTTTTCCTCACCGTCTAACACAGAAGAGACACTTAGATGTACGATGTGCCGGAATCAATGATATAACAATTGGACTGGTGTGTTACGAAATACGCTCTGAAGACTGTGCACTAGACTGTATGCTCAGAGAGTCAAAGTGCGCTCTGCTCCCATTAATTTTCGAATGCACACTACTTATGTTTAGTTTACAAGTCGGCTCATTAATAATCAACTTGCTAGCACACACAGTTAGCTAACGTGAACGTTAGCCAACCACCACCACCCCCAGACCTAGTGCCACTAAACCGCAAATTTACGGGGGGGGAAAAAATTCATAACTTACTAACTTGAGAATTAGCCACGGTACACAAATGATAAATTACTTATATCTCTGGCAAGTCACAACCATCGCATCTTGTTAGTACCACTTCCAACAATAGCAACAGTTCATGTTAGCAACATTGAACACTACTACTACTGTAATCACAGTTACCATTGGATCAAGATAATAATTGATAATGGTAGTTGTAGCTCGTGTTTGTTAGCACTAATGCTAGCAGCAGGTAAAGTTTAGGTGAAGATGTGTGGTTGTGAATACATGTAGCAGACTTAAAATGGATGCAGTAAAGGCAATCACTCAGGTAGAACATTCAAACAGAACATTTTTTAATTCTGTGATGAAGCGAGAGAGCACACATCACATTTACAAAGGCAACGGCGAGGTCTCTCCTCTGCAGCGCATAGACCATGTGCAGATAATCTCAGATGACGTTTAATATAGTTTTTGAACATGAAAAAGAGTAAAAACAAAACAAAAACAATAACAGTAATAAACATATAACAATAACAAAATAAAATAAAATAGCTATAAAACAAGCAAAATTCAACAAAGCGCACCTAACAACGATTTTCCATGTTCAAAAGGGAGTGGGAAGAATTTGCAAGACTTATTAAATCCCCTCCCTTTTCCATATTTTCTTAGTTTACATCAATGGTAAATAAATAAAAAATACAAAACTATGTTGCTGAGGATAACAAAAGTAACTTGCCTTTTTCCTGTTCAAAAAACTCAACTCAATATAGTTTAGAGTCACATTTACCGAACAAAACCAACTGTAAATATCAGTCACAGATTTATAGTATAATCCACACTATGTTTTGACACAGTTTGGGACAGTTTAATCAACTTTTGCAACTCACTAGCAAAATAAAATGAAGATAGCATCGCAACACGTCTTACCTGTACAAAAGCAGTCTCTGCTTTGCCGGGAAAACACAGCTACGTCACACATGAGCCCCGTTTTGCTTCAAACTTATTTACAAAATAGTAAATGGAGTCTTTGCCATGGAGGAAGCAAGACTTCCGATTTATGGGTTTTCACCCATCAACTTTGTTTCCGTTTCCGGTTTGCGACATGTGGGCCGCGTCCCAATACTTGCGCTTCCGCCTTTGTGCCCCTCGGTTGCGCGTTCCTGTCGACGGGTGCGTGGCTGCGAATGTGTAGTGTCTGACTCAGTGTCCGAAGCATTTCAGATAGCCAAGACGCCCTCCCGCGGATGAGCGGGAGCACGCGGTTGGGGGGCCTAGGGGAGTGGGTGAGAGTGTTGGAACGCAGCCAGCAGTGGTCGGAAACGGCGCTGATGTGTAAAACCCAGAAGTCGGAAGTTCGTGGCATCTACCCCATATTAACAAACAGTGAACAGAAATAACCCTTAATTGTGTCAAACACAAAATACGACTTGAGAATATTTACAAAATGAAAATAGCAAAAAAACTATTTACTTGGCTATATACACAATGGGTAACGCTCAGTGTCAGGTTTAGTTTGACAGCACACTTAAACTGTGATACGGTTACGCATATCTTTTTCTACCTTGTATTGCCTCTCAACCTATGCGGCTCCATCCGTGGGTCGCCAGCCGCCTTGATGTTGGTTGATCGCTTCATGACGTCTACTACTTTATGACGACACAAACGTTCACTTACGTGTTGCCGTGAGCACTTGTGGATTAATTTGTTCCATTAGTGAAGAGGCTGGTTTTCTGCCTCCTCTCCCACACAAAGATAGCAGCCTGTTGACTTGCGCACTCTCATTGCGCGTCGATTGGCGGCTGCTATGGACGACAACGCTCGCTGTAAGCAATGTGGTGGCTCCTTATGGCCCGAAGAGGGACGCACTGACTACCGTCTTGACTGTAACGCAGTAGCGACCGCTGCTGCATTTGTCCACACTCCTGTGAACGCTACTGTTGTTGCGCCGACGGGGGCAATGCACTGCCACAACCACCCCCCACCACCCTCGCGGGGGTCGGCAAAACGCAGGTCTGCTTCTCCTGCTGCCCATGTTTATCGGATTAAGAAGAGCCGGGATGACTCTCAGATTGCCTTGCAGTTGAGCCAGTTGCAGGCGAGTGTAATGGCAATACAGACTCAGTTGGGTAATCAAAACCCTTATGCTTCTCAGGCCTCTGCAGTGGCATTGCCCAATGTAGAGGTGGACATGCCAGATGCAACACTCCAATTGCCCTCCCAAGCGGACGACGCCTCTGAGGATGACGTCTCCATACAGGATTCTGAGCCATATTCATGAATGGACTCTGTGTCCACTGCCCCGTCTTCACCCCCATCTGACTGTTTTTCAGCTGGAACGGATTTGGTGCGTACTGTTATGCTTAGCGCTTTCCAACGTTAAAAGTTGGACATGTCTGTTTTTTCTCAACCATAGACTGAGTGTGGCCTCTCTCCGATGGTCTACTCAACCGAGTCTTTTTGGACCCTGGAATCTCATCTATTTTTGACAGACCTTCATTCCTGCTGGTACAACTCTAGTGTAACTCCTCTGCTCCCGGCGGACAGCCGTGCTGTGGCAAACATGCGGTGTTTGGACCGTATGCCTAATGTTGACTATTCTGTGGCCTCACTCATTGTCTCCCTGGAGGAAGCCCTTAGAGAGGCTGTGAGGTGCCCTAGCCCTCAGTGGCCCTGGTCATTAAAACGTACAACGTGGCACGCTTGCCAACGCACAGGCGCATCTTCTACTAGTTCGCCTTGCCAGGCCCTATGCTCCATCAAACTCTAGCGGAGGTGCTCTCCCGGCCGCCCCTCTGTCACGTAATGTGCAGTCCTTTCGGCCTACGGGGGGACATATCACGGACTTCCATGACGTTCGTCCCTCTGGCCAATGGCGTGGTCAGCGCCGAGCTTCACACGCCACACCCCGTCCCTCCCGGATCCCTAAATCCAGGAGGGCCAGGGATTGAGCCCGAGAGGCTGGCAGTCGGTTACTTTTCCTGTCGCCAGCTCCATTACTGGGCTGCCCTTGCTTCGGACCCATGGGTGCTGACAACCTTGTCTCATGGGTACAAGATTCAGCTCCGACGCCGCCCCCTCTCTCCAGCAGAGAGACTGTCGTCAGCAACCCGGAAATGGCGCTGGCTCTATATCAAGAACTAGCGACCCTCCTCGCCAATTCCGCTATAGAAGCAGTGGATCCATTGGCTCATCCAGGGGGATTCTACTCCCCCTACTTCCTCATACCAAAAAAGACGGCAGATTACACCCCATCTTGGTGTTGCCCTTCCGCATGCTGCGTCAGCCGTGTTGAGGACGATCGCCCGAGGGGAATGGTTCACGTCAATGAAGGACGCTTACTTCCACGTCCCTATTGCTCATCAGGAAATTTCTCCGCTTTGCCTACAAGGGTCGCCACTGGCAGTTCAGAGTACTCCCATTCGGACTGTCACTCTCTCCCAGAGTGTTCACACGTGTAGTGAATGCGGCACTTGCTCCCCTGCAATCGAGGGGCGTGAAGGTGCTCCCCTACTTGGACAACTGGTTGATATGCGCACACGTCCATGCTTCTTCAGCATGTGTCATGACTTGGACTTAAGGTCAATCTGGAGAAGTTCTCTCTTATTCCCATTCAGCGGACTCATCGGAGTGTTATTGGACGCCGCCTCCATGACTGCTCGACCATCCCCACAGAGGGTCGACGATGTGCTATGCCTCGTCTCTCTCGTCCATGCCAACGGGGTCCTTTTTCTGCATCTACTGGGAAAGTTAACGTCCCTGGCGGCACTTGTGCCACTGGGCCTGCTATCGATGCGTCCATTGTAACGGTGGCTGCTCCGCTTTCCGGCTCAACCCGCTAATGGACCGTAAGAGGCGTCTCCAAGTGTCCAGTCGGTTCATGCATGCTCTCGCACATTGGGGTCGCCGGTCTGTTATGTCAGCGGGAGTCCCAATGGGGGTGGTACCCACACGTCACGAAGTTGTCACCACCGATGCCAGCCTGAGTGGCAGGGGTGCAGTTTGGCAACACTGGTGTCATGTCTGGGAAGATCAAACGTTTTGTCTGGCTCTCAAGCCAGCAACCCTATTCGTCTCCGTTGACGGATGGGGTTTTTGTTGTCCAGTGAGGGCGCTCCGCTCTTATTTGGATGCTACGGCATGTTTTCATGCATCCAACCCAGCTTTTTGTGGCTTACAACGGCCCGAATAAAGGGGCTGCTGTGTCCAAGCAACGCCTTTCACGTTGGATCGGGGAGGTGATTCAGCAGTCGTACTGGGTCTCTGGTCGTCCCCCTCCTCTTGGGGTGCGCAGTCACTCCACCAGGAGTGTGTCTACGTCATGGGCAGTTCTGAAAGGATGTGCGGATGATTCCTGGTCATCTCCTTGCACGTTCTCCACATTCTACAGTTTGGATGTCACCTCTCCTCATCCAATGGATGTGGTTCGAGATCCTGCGGAGGCCCCTCTGTGAGGTACACTTTCTGTGTCTTTGTGACATCGCTGGTATTCGGCATTCTGTGCCGTTTCAGCACCGCCACCTGACCATCGGGAGGGACAAAATTGACTCATAGAACGGTAGTTACATACGCAACTACCGTTCTATGAGTCCCGAACGACCGCCAGCCTTGCTTGTCACTCAGGACCCTCATGGTGGTTTGCGCGAGAAGGTTCTGAGAGACACGTTTCCGGCTACGCTCCTCCTTTATACATGACGGTCACATATCCCAAATAGCGATCCGGACGTTGACGTCACGCGTCCCAAAATGGCAGCATATAAAACACGGCACACTTTAACAATGATTGACAGCTGTTGTGGACCAGCTACCACGAGATGAGGCACAAAAAGGATCAAGCATGCTCCAGACTGCCAAAAGAGGAACGAATGCGTAGCCAATCATATTGCACTTTGTACATGGTGGCTGAATCAGCAGATGCTGTTACCACACGCAAAATGTGGAGGGAAATCATTAGTGCCGCTACGGTTTAATACATATTGCACAATTGAATTTAATAACTGACCAATGACGGCGGTTGCCACCAAATTAGCAGCTGTTTAGTTGCTAACGTACCTAAATAACACTGTATGACTTGCGTGAAACGAATAACTTTGATGGCCTTTTGATCATACATAAAGGGCAAATAAATCCGGATTGTACAGATTTGTAAAGCCTTTGTATGATCAGATTTGAAAGCAAGAGATTAGGTAATTCCACGTAGCAGCGTCGCCAAGTTGAAAAAAAAGCACTCCTGACACTTCATCAAATGTCCACCTCGCGCAAAGTGACTGTCAATGCTCTTGTGCAGAAAGTTGATGGATAAACACTAGTTTTTGCCCTCCTTGCCATTGTAGTCCATTAACGCTGCGCCGCTACTTTCCTGCAGCGGGGGGGGCGTGTTCAGAAAAATAGTCACGTGACGTCCGGATCTCTATTTTGATTGTGATTTCAGTAACAGTGAACTGTGAATATGCAGGAAATCACCATAAGTGCTTCTGTGCTATAATGATGTCAGAAAAGTTGTGAAAAGTAGGGCGCCAACATTTTGTTTTGATTTCCTTTTGGCCGTTGTTTGGAATGTCGGGAGTTTTCCGGAATGTTCGTCAACAGCTTGTCACCACAAATGTACTGTATTTTTCCGCTATTAAATACAAGGTTTTGTTTATGTATTCTTACAGCATCCCGACACGTGCCCGTCACTTCATCGAGACTTGTAAACACCACCCTCAAACGAACAGCTTCCTGTGTTATTTTTGTTTATTTTTCTCCTCCTCATTCTGGCTCCTTGAAGTCGCCTTTGTCATTCCGGGAATCTGCAATGCAGGCTGCCTCTTCTCGGTGGAGGTGTCTGTTGGGCGGTGGTGGAGGCAGCTGCATTATTTATGACCAGCCAGGCCGAGCTGCAAGTGATCGGCACCAGGAACTCGAAAGCGAGAGCCGTCGTAACCGCAGTGGAGCAATCAGACAGCGGCCTCGCCACGCCGCTTTTCATTTCGTGTCATTAGATGTTGCCTCGTTCCCGCGGGCGGTCCGGCGCGTTCTCCCTAAATGCTGATGTGGGAATTGGCAAGGAATCGTGATAAATATCCCGTGTGATGAACAGGGACACCTTCATCTCTGCCCTATGGGTCCCGTGTTTTTCTTGAAAAGGTAAAATTGGGGACATAAATTGACGCCCGTCTGCGTTACATGCCAAGAGCAGTTGTCCATTATCATTCCAGAAGTTGTTGTTTGTGTGCGATTTACAATAATCCCACAATCCAAGATTGACTGTCTTGAGTGCGATGCTGATGCTACTGGAAATGAATAAGGCATGACGATTAAGTGTTTAGGATTTGAGCAGAGATAGTTAGGTGTCATGGTGGTACACTCTTTAAGTGATGAGCACCTGTGAATTAGATGCTTCACATAATTAGTTTTCCTCAGGACATTTTATTAATGAAAAAGGCACCTTGCACAAGAGAAATAAACAGAATGGCTCAAAATAAGACACAAAGTCTAAGTCAAAGACAATGCTCATTCAGGCTGGAGGATGTGCACTTGAAACATAGATATGTCATATAATCTCATAATTAAGCCTGATGTATGCTCATACATGCGTGAGCGTGTGTACCTCAAACGTAGACACGTTATAAAATCATAGAATTATGAGGCAATCTTTCCAAGTGCAGTTATTCAAAATAGCCATCTTGCACAATAGAAATAAACTGGGTGGTTTGGGGGTGGCGGGTGATTATAATGTTATCATGATAACCGACACGTTGCACAACAGAAATAAACAAATATTTGAAATAAGCCACAAAGTCTAAATTACAGTACGTTCATTTAAGCCAAAGCACGAGCGGCCACAACGTTGACGTGCTGTCGAATTAACACAATCTCCTGTCAGTTAATGACAACCTCTATATTGCACAAAAGAAATCAACAGAATGACGAAGAAAACCACAAAATCAAGGCCCAAGATGCGCTCATTCCTACTGCGAGTTATTATTGATGGATGTCACTTTGCACTATAGAAATAAACGGAACAACTCGGAATAATCCACAGGGAAATGGCCATCTATTGTTTTTCTGTTTTTCTTCCCCTCTGTTCATTGTTTGAGACTGTCGTGTAATATTGATGCAATGAAAAATGAATAACGCCTCTTCAGACTTTGAGCATATCGGCTCGGGGATGGACAGGAATGGGAAGGTTGAGAAATCCTCGACTTTGCCAGCAATATAGTCCCTGTTTTTTTATTTGTGTGCGCATCGCATTGAATGAGCTCACCACGGGGGCTTTGCGTCGGACAAACAAGTTTGATCCTTTCATTCCCGCAATTGACTTCAAATCCCCCAAAATGGATTTCTGTGTTCCTCTGGAGGCTCTCCCGGCACTGGCCTCATTTTTATGATCAAAAGAGTTTGAGTGTATGTGTGTATTCCTGTTCCTGTTCCTGTTCCTGTTTTTTGGGATTAAATGGCTATCTTTGATGAGTCACTTAGTGAAATTACAAGATTAGCATCCCCCTCCTCCCAGATGCTGCATCTTTTTATCTTCTTCCTCCTGCCTTTGGGGTTTCATCTGCTGATCAACTTTGTATAGATCAAGTCAGGTGGCTCCTATTGCTACCATTAGCTACAATTGTGTATGTGTTTGTGTGTTTTGTTGTTGTTTTAGTTTTAGTAAGTGTTAAAAATTACGATAAACTACATGCTAATGCTTGTTGCAGGTCATGTTTTGCTACTGCTAATGCTAGCTACAGTTCATTTCAGTCTGACAGTGAGCGTTGCTATTATTGTTTTAATTGTTTGTCACGTTTAGTGTCAGTTGAGGATAATTATCGGAAATCTTACCTACTTGTAATGCTAGTTATTGCTAATGTTAGCTGCTATTCACCTTGGCCAGATAGCATTAGTGGCAAATTTGCTGTGGTCGTTTGCTTGTGTTTACTACCATTATGTTAACCACAGTTTAGCTTAGCCACAGCTGGATACAGCTATTGCTAGGCAAAGTCCCATATATATAACAATGTTTTGAACTTCTGCTAATGCTAGCTGTAGTTCTTGCTAACTGTTAATCTTAGTAACTGTAATATTTATGATTATGTTTATATTGTTAGTCACTGTTACTATTAGTTAAAAATAGTTATTACTGGTACCATATATCTTAGCTACTGCTAATAACAAAGCCCCTTTGTTCTGTTAATGGACGCGTTTAGAAATACGCTCAGAGTTCACTCCGACCATTCAGAAACTCAGTGTGTTGCTCAAATTTGCCATTCGGAAATTCAGAGTGCAACAAAACACACACTGCGCCGGTGCTTCGGGAAGTAAGTAGATGGAAATGGTACAAGATGCGAAGGTTGTGGCCTGACGGGATATAAACGTTGATAAGTTATTAACCTTTTTTTCCCCCGAAAGTTTGAGGGCTTTTCTTAGTGTTGGTGTTTGTTAGGCTGGCTAACGTTTACCTTAGTGGGCGAGTGTGTCGATTACTACTAAAAAGACAGTTGTAAACTAAAAACAAGTAGTAGTTCTGCTATAACACAACACATTGGCGTGTTGGGAAATTAATGGAGCAGAGTACACTTTGCCATTCCGAACATACACACTCTCAGAACAGGATTCAGAGCGTATTTCCGAACGCGCCCAATTTAAGCCGTAGTTCATTTGAGCCACAAGTTGGTAGAAATAGAGTTGGCAGAATTTTTTTTTTGTTGCTAAAATGCTATATATCGCCATAATTTTTTTTCGGGAGCATTGGGTTAAAGTAAAGTTGTTGTTTTGTTTTGTTTTTGGAGAGAACCCACAGATGTCCCATGACAAAAAGGATCAGACTCCCAACATTCTTTATAAACAGCATTTCATTCCCTTTTCACTGTCTGTGCAGGTCAGGCAAAGATATGTGTGAAAGTGTTTCCTCTGCCTTTTCTGAAACGTGACAGTTTAGATAATGGCTTTTTTGCACACCTCTTGATAAATGTGCTTAGAGGACAGCAGAGGGGCACATAAAAACAGCCAAAGTACAAGTGTGGTTAAATGAGGATTAGATAGATACATAAATAAATAACAAAAAGAGCAGAAAAAACTCAAAATCAAGTGTAAGCCCAATGTACTCTCATTCGGGAATGAGAACAAACGCCCACAACGTGAAAACAGTATAAGTGTATAGTATAAACAATATAAGTGGTACAATATTTTCTCATGTCACTTATTAATGATAACCGCCACCTTCCACAATAGAGATAAAGACTTGAAATAAGCCACAAAGTCAAAGCTTGAGTGAGGCGTGAGCACCTGTTGACATGCTACATAAATAAATAGATTTCCTCCTGCCAGTTGTTAATGGAAACTACCACCTTGGACAAAAAAAATAAACACAGCAGCTCAAAATAATCCACAAACAGGAGAATTGTCTCAGTGTGAGAGCCCCTTGAAAGCTATAGACCAATCTGAGTATTTGGAATTCATGGTGTCTGGTGCTCAGCTCACCCTTCGGGAGTCGGTTGAACAGTTCAGCGGTGAAGCAGAGCAAAAGAGCGCCATGAATATGCACCCCTGACTGGAAAAGGTGGGCCAGGGGTGGTTCAAGGTGTAAGCCCCTCAAGCCAGGCAGTGACAGCCTCCTGCTGTTTGGCTGCCTGATACGTGGCAGAGTATCTATCTACCTTTGGCTTTGGTGCACGTTTGTGGGTCACTAAGTCATTTTAGGCTGGGAAATGAGGGCCCTGAGGGCTGCGGCTTGGAAATGGGGGACATTTTTGGGGGTGGCTTGTTGTAGCTATTTTATTAAGTGAACTGATTATTCCTTTTTTTATGTCACTTTACCATCATGTTAAGGTACGTTAATGGGACGGTTACTTTTAATTATTTTTGGATTGGGAAAATTTGACAAAACATAAAAAAATTTAAAGTACATGTATTTCGTTACTCCCCAAGCCTGTTTATTGATGTGAATTTTGATTCATTGGGACTAGACAATAAAAAATCATAAGAGGTTGATACATGCAGAAATTTTGCATTGATTCTGAATTCAAAGTGCCATCTTACTAATTGTAAACTAATTAACTTAAAACAATTACATCTCAGTTACTTTCTATTACGTTTACTCTTGTGACAGTTCCTGTATACTACCCATACATGCAGTCAACAAATTGATGAATGCTTAATCTTTATCAAGGTTCTTCTTGTGAAAAATGAATTGAACTTGATCATAACGATCATGACGCCTGTCATATTCCATTATCAGTATAGACTCTAATGAGGACTGGCACTTTTTTGCTGTGTTCCATTCAGCACATGCTTATGTTTTTGCCTGCGTGTGACTCGTTCAATACCCTGGTTTTACTCACTACGGCTTGATTGTCAGAAAGCCGTCTATAGTTGCACATTATATCGGGGCCACTAATGTTTTTATCATGTCCTGAAAGCCCTCATTCTCCACAACGCAGCGTGGCTTAAGTCTTTAACAATAAACCGGGTTCTTAAGGTCGTTATTACCTTTCCTCTGGTCGAGTTGTGGGCGTTTTAATTGGAAGAAGTCCTCGCTGTCTATCCGTGCAGGTGAACATCGCGGATCCATGCCGGCTCATCAAGCGTGTACGTACGTTGACAATCTTTGTACATGGCGACACTTTTATCCAGCATTCTATTGTTCATATAAAATAAACATCTCATCCATATTTTGGACATTAAACTTGCTGGAGCACGTAGTAAATCTTGCCCGCATCTCCATCCAACTTCCGTCTCAAACTCGCCGCAGCATTATCTGACGTCATATAATTGCGACAAGTCTCGCGTGACTTTTTTTTACCCACGCACTAACAAACAGGTCTCCCGGGCGAAGTCTCGCGTGATTTAGTCAAGAAAATGCATCCAGGACATTTCTTCATGCATTGAATGGATTGCAACTGGACCGTTTTGGTTGTTTTATAAAAATAAAAATAAAATAAAAAAATAAAGAAAGAAGCAGCTGTACCAGCAACATAAATCCGATTTATAACTGGCTCAGCTGGCTCAAGCTAGTTTTAGACCGATTCATAAATCCGTGTGCCGGGGCACTCACATCGTTAAACTCAGAACCGGTTTTCCGGTTCAAATCGTTTTTTGTTGCACCCCTAATATATATATATATATATATATATGCCTGTGCGCACACATGAAATGCGGTAACAACTTTGACCCTCCGAGATTAGTGTCGCATTTCAAAAGGGGCTTTTCATATCTGTGGGCTGAGAGTTGACAGCTAAAACAGCAAGGTAAGAGAATTCCTCTGCATTAAAAAAAATATATATATGTGTCTCAACACAAGAAATCCTAATCTATCGAAATACTATACAGATATTGACAATACATCAATTTTTTAGCCTGGGTACCAGCAAAATGGAGGAAATTCAGCTTTTTGTTGGGGCCGTGCAATATACGAGTGTGTGTTTGCTCTCGAGCCTGATGACAATTTTCAATATACTAAAGAAAGTAGAATGTTTTAATGTGCTGGTGGCTTACACTAAAGAAAGTGTTGCGGGTGATGTAGCGCACTACGTAGCTGTCACAACGAAGCAAGGCTCAGCGGGGCGAAAGGACGGAAGGAGCGGAGGGAGGGTGGGGCGAGCAGGGCTAAGTGTTATGCGGAGGCAGGCGCTGACCTCGCGGCTCACGAATTGGCTCCAGATGGGAAGTGGCAAGTGGGAGAAGCGTAAGGGAAATGGTATTGACAAGCTTGGCTCGGGCAGGCCTCGAGCAATGCCATTAGCCCGTGTTTGCAGTCACCGGGGAAGCGTCTGAGATTTCACTTCACCTCCAGGACGTGTTGACGGCAGGGAACACAATCGAGTGCCATAAAAAGAAAAAAAAGAAGGAAAAACAACAACAACTGGTTGCCATTACAGTAAACCCACCTCTATTTCGGGGGTTACGTTAATTAAGACCCAATTGAATTTATCCATCCATCCATTTTCTTAACCACTTAGTCCTCTGAAGGATCAAGGGGGCCGCTGGAGCCTATCCCAGCTGGCTTCGAGCAGTAGGCGGGGTACATCCTGAACTGGTTGCCAGCCAATTGCAGGGCGCACAGAGACGAACAACCATTCACAAACACACACAATCACACCTATGGACAATTTAGAGTGTCCAATCAACCTGCCATGCATATCTTTGGAATGTGGGAGGAAACCGGAGTACCGGAGAAAACCCACGCAAGCACGGGGAGAACATGCAAACTCCACCCAGGAAGGCCGAAACCCAGACTCGATCTCACGTCCTCTGCACTGGGAGGCGGACGTGCTAACCACCGTTAGCCACCATGCCGCCACTTTGAATTTGTATTGTTCGTAAATTTAAGTCATACTTTTCATACTTTAATTACTTTAACTTCTTTTATTTAAACTGTTGTGTGTTTACTTCAACTCATACTTTTTTTTTTTTTACTTGAACTCACTGCATTTGAAGATTTGCTGTGGTTTCGTTTGTGTTGCTGTATACATTTACTTAAACCCATGTTACCTACCCTGATTACAACTACTTAAACTTGTACTGATTGCCTTTAATTTCCTGTAATTTTTCATTTTGGTATCTTTAATTTATACCGTTGGACCTTCAATTTAACTTACTGTTTGTACAGTATCTTTATTTTAATTCTTAATTTTTGTACCATTACACAAAGTCAATATTGCTTGCACCTTTAATGGTTATTGATTGTAGCTTTACTTCTTATTTATTGTGCCTTTTTTATTCACACCATTTCCACCTTTATTTGTTTCTTTTAAGTCAACACAATACAAGTTAATATGACCTCAGACTGCTTGTCCCTTCAATTCTTATTGTTTGTACCTTTAAATCATACTGATTTTACTTTAATTCATACTGTTTGTACTTTAACTCATACCAGTGACGTGGAGGGAGAGGGCAACAGCCCGGGCAACCGACTTAGGGATGCTATTCAAACAAGGGTGATGGGCATTGTTCATAATACTGTTTTTACTCGTACTGTTCGACCCTTTAAAGTTTACAGCTATTTTAATTCATGCTGTTTATACCTTTACTTCAACTTCTTTACTGTAATACTCAATACTTTAACACGTACAGTAGGAGCTAAATTACTGTAGTATAGTTACAATAATACTATAGTAGGGGTGTGCCAAAAAAATCAATTTTCATAAGAATCGTGATTCTCATGTACTCCGATTCAGAATCGATATAAAATGTCCTAAAATCGATTTTATTTAAATTATTTTATACCGTGTGTTTGTGCCTTTATTGGAGCACTGTTCATGTTGTACACAATTTGGCCACTTCGGGGCAGTGTGGTTCCGCGTGTTATGATACACTGTAAAGTTGTAAAGTTATGCCATAAAAAGTTGTTTTTTTTTGCCGCGTAAGAAGAGTATATGCCGGTGAGTAATGTAAATATGCTTCTCTTTATACATTTCTTAAGCTTTTTTGTATGAATAGCTGTTCTTTTGAGTGATAAAAGTGCTGTGCATAACGGGCTAATTGGCATTAGCAATTTTCCTTTGTGTGTTAGCCTTGAGCTAGCTATGTTTGGGAAACAAGCAAAGTGTGTTTGCATTTCAGTGCTCGTAATTTTCATTTTATGTGTTTAGATTTACAGTTAACCTCAACTGGAGTGTAATAAAGGGCTTGATACTGTAACGATAGTATTGTTAGTTTGTTGCTTGGCGGACTGATTAGAGTTAGGGAACACACTACAGGGAGTGAGGTAGCATGTCTATGAGCCAGTAATAACGTACTGTGCTGTGTTGAGTTATGCAAGTAAATACAAGTAAGCAAGTCACTGCTTTGTCCACTCTGTATGGTCAGTGAGAATAGAACAGGGTGAAACAGATACCAGCATTGGACTCTTTTTGAGGGACTGTTCGCTGTCTGCTAAACTGTACTCAGTCTGCTCAGGGAGGGCAGAATATATATTACCTGTACTATATAAAATCTATAACATTTATAGCTAGCTACACAGAGTAACAGTTGTGACCTACACACTGTTTTTGTAGAAAATGGCACTTTCCTTACGATTCAAAACTTAATAAGGTTACAAAAAAAAAAGGAAGAAAAAGACCAATTAATGTCTTCATCTGTCATTCTGTCTTGCAAACCAGGTTGGAGTAGACCATGACGATTCTTTGCACATAGCTTGAAGCAGAAATCATTGTCAATCAAATCAGTTTGAATCAAACATCGTTTTGAATTGAAAATCGGTTCTGAATTGCAGGCCCAAAAATCTGATTCAAATCAAATCATGGCACAAGATTCCCACCCCTAATTACTCATATCAGTATGTGATTTACAAAACAAGGTAGACATTCTCACCTCATGCACTTTGCTTCTGTTGAGTCACTTGTCTATCACCTCATGCAAACGTGTTGCTTGTTAGCATGTACGCGCATGTGTGTTTGCTGTGTGACTCCATAAATCGGCAGTCGAGGGACTTGTTACAAGGCACTGCTTTCCTTGACGAGGAAGAGCAGCACTTCTTGCTCAACCTGTTCAAATTCACCCCACCTAATCCCCCACACAACCCGCCATTCATCCTTAATCCAAACGATTCGCACCTCTACGAATAAACAAAACTGTACGCTCGCAGTCACTTACGTTATTTATCAATCCTCATTTGATTGTGAGCATGGTTAGGGGACAAAGAATTACATGTGCAGCCTTGTCTAGTCTGAGCGGCTGATGGATTTCGCAGACGCAGCCCACTCTCCCTCCTTGGGCTTGGCTAAATGAATTAGGGAGGCCTGAGTAGCTTTGGGTTTCTACCTTGGAGCACTATGAAGCACATTACCGCGAGTCGTTGAAAGCCTAAATACCTGCCGGACGCTCGCCATAGAGCGGCTGTCATCGGGAGCGCACGGAGGAGAGGGAAGCAGTGGATGACGGCAAAATCAATTAATTGATTGAGTGGACAACCAGCGTGAGGGTTGAGTTGCATGGCTCAGATAAAAATAAAGTGTGCATTACGTTTTTAAATGAGTAAAAAGGGGAAAAAAAGACAGATGTTTGGGATTTCACTTTTCTCACCCTGCCCGTGTATCCTACTTCTATATTTGATCTACTCTGTTTATCATTTTGAGCATGCCGGATTGGTGTGTTGTGTTGATTCACAGCCTGTCTCCCAAAAAGTGCACGGAAAAAACATCCCTACGCTTTAGTGTTCACGATGATACTTTAGAAACCTCCATCTGTCAGCTACCCCAAGAGCAATAAGTCCTTATAACAGCTAACAGTGCTTGCTCCCTTTTCCCACCTCGTGATGTGTACATGGTTTATGATGGGTTTTCAGGACTACTGTATAAAGTTGAACACATTAAAACTGGACACGGAATGATATGAGGATACCAAGTTTTTCCACCAGAATTTTGCATTCGACGATAACAGTGCTGGGATGATGCATGCTTCTGTAGACGATAAATACACGGAAGCATAAACATTTTGAAAATTGACACGGAATGGTGGGACCGAGTGTTTCTGCCATTATTCCGCCTTTGAAAATCATAAGACGGTGAGCTGGTGTAAATTATGAATTCCCATATTGCGGGACAAGGGTGTGAACACTTCTTCCTGTTGTGTTAAGAGCAGACACGGAATATTGGTACCAAGTATTTCCCCCCTTTGAAGATAATAGTAACACAGCCAGGATGACGCGGTTGTAAGGTGTTCAGTCAAACATCGGACACTCACTTCTCTTGCACTGTTGTGATGAAAACGGACACGGAATGTGGGGTACCAAGTTTGCTGTGAAATAGCCAACAATTCCGATAAGATGGGGGCAAACATTTAGGCTCTCGGGTTGCTTATCTTCCACAAGTGTGGTCGCGTGCGAAAGTTAAAGTTGCTTTTATCAAGATCCAGATAAGAAGACAGCCCCTCAGATAAGAAGAAAAACAACTAGTGACACTTACTGCAGATCACCGGCAAGCTAACAGCACATTTTGTACATGTTCATGTATTTGTGATTGTTAAATACAATTAATTGATGTTTCTGAATGTTAAAATTTTGCAAGACGATATATTAAGCCTGTTAAGATTTGTCAGCACAAACAAAACTAATGTTAATGTTACAGCTGCCCTGAGATAAACCCTGGAAGTTTCAATCTACCAAAATAAAACCCAAAACAGCAACTAGATGGCCCTAAATGCATCACACCAGTCACAGAAGGGCCACACCAAAGATTTTTACTCACAAATAATTGGTCAATACCGACTCTAGCCGGAAGTCCTATCAACAGGACACAGACAGGAAGTGCAAACCTACCAAAATAAAAATGCTAAGCGCACAAACAGAATGGACTCAGATGCATGAAATCAGTCATAGGAAAAACAATTCACGACCCTTTGTTCAGGAAAAAGCTGGCTTGGCTCAGAGTCAATATTAAGGGAGCATAAACAGGAAGTTGAAATCTAGCAAAAAATAAAAGTAGTAACAGTGAGCAGATGGAACTATATGCACTAGACAGGGAACAGGGGAGCCACATAAAACTTTCTTGTTCACCAAAACCTAGTTCATACTGGCTATAGCTGAGCAGCCAACGATGAAATCATAGGTAGGAAGTAGAAATCTACCAAAAATAAAAGCAGTATTCTGCTCGGCCTTTATTTGGATAACCATAGACTGAACAAATTTGAACAAATGTTTGTGGATATAAGTTTGCTACAGGTAAAGACAGTGATTGTTCTGTCATGGAGGTACTGTAAAGTGGTTTAAGGAATTATCTTTGCATTTACCTTTCGGAGAAGATTACATTTACCACTAAAAAGGATATTTTTCGAGGAGTTTGATTTCTGGACTGTGTTGGACACAATGGCATTTCAAACCTAGTAGCTGAACCCGGGACGAATTATATCCGCGCTGGGACAAAGACATTGGACAGCATTGTGTGCCTTGAAAAGATGTGTGGGAGCCCTTTTTTTTATTTTTGCATTCAAAAGTGTAATAAACATATTGTTAAAAAATAAACAAATAAAAGCAGTAACAGCACCAAAGCACAAAAAGCCATGTTCACAAAAAGCTGGTCCATAACAGCTGCATCTGGCAGTCCAATCAAGGGAACAAATCAGGAAGTAGTAGCTCACCAAAATAAATGCAAATAAATACTTCAACACCAGTCACTGAAGGTGCAAAGTGCAAAGTAACCAAATCCATTTGTTCTCAAAAAGCTGTTTGAAGCTATCAGAAAACAGGCAGGTGAGGTTTTGTGTTTTCAGGTGCTGGTGAAGGGATGATATCATGGCGATGGGGTCTTTTCATGACTCTAATCCCCCCCCTGAGAAATTACTAAAGAGAAGGCGTGAGCCGGTCACAGCAGATATAGAAGACAAAACGTAATGCTTGCAACAGGATTTGCAGCAGACTCTCTGTCATCTCTTAACCTTGCTTTTGGCATCGGACACTGGAAATGCGGTTTACCGCTTTGAGATGCCAATGGAAGAAATGAATTTAGAACCCTGATTAATGCATCCTCACAATTTTCTGATAGCATCTATGGTGCTGAGGGATAGACATGTGGCTATCATTTCTCAAATTGATTCATATTTTACCAGGACAGGAGAGTTTCTTTGAATGATCTCAAACCTGAAACTTTGATTTGGCTCTTATGTCACCGGTGTTGTACATTTGAGTGAGACTGTGCTGTATTGGTTTTATTTTGGTGGTTTTCTACTTCCTGTTTGTGTTGACGTTTGTCCGATATGACTCAGAAGTGGGATGGATCATTTTTGTGAACAAAGAAGTTTAGTTTGGATCTTCTGTGACCGGTGATTTCTTCCCATCTGTTTGTGCAATTATAACTTTTATTTTGGTAGGTTTATACTTCCTGTTTGTGTTCCCTTGAAAGCGCTCACAGCTGGAGCTGGAACAGACCAACTTTTCATAAACAAAGGACTTAAATGTGGGTTTTCTGTGACTGGTGCATGTGAGTTCATCTACTGTGCTTTTATTTCTTTTATTTTGTTAGGTTAGGTAGTTAGTTCCCTAGCCCTTAGTCCAGTATGGATCACATTTTTGCACATTAGGTATTGCTCCCGTTGAAAAACATTTTGTTTTTGTTAAAAAAAAAAAAACTTCCTGCAAAATAGTGTCTCTCCCAATTCCTCTGACTCTCATTTGTTGAACCCAATACCTCTAGCTCATATACAGTTGTGGTGTAAGTACCTGGCTTAAAGCAGGATATGTGGGACATTTCTTAACTACTAGTCTACTACCACTGAATACCAACACCATATTATCATTACCATTCCTCCTTTTTGCTGCATTTAATCATAGCTAATTTTTCTTCTAGCTAAGAAACATTTCAGGGGGTCAGAGACAGCACCACTACCTTCTCTTTGTTTGGAATGAGAGAAGCTAACTTTTGTGTCATCTGCATGTGTTAATATTAAAGCCAAAGTGCTACTGCCAAGCTAACTGCCTGGATAACCATTTACATAATATTTGTTATTATGACAAAGAGAGCGAGAGAGGGGGGGCTCAACGAGAGGATTTTATACATTAGTAATCAAATGTCAATAATAAAGAATAATAAAGAGTAAAAGTTTTTAAAAAACAGTCCAATATCTTAAATGAATTAACAAGCATAGCATTTATGTGTCTGTAGAGGTGCTGCAGTATCAAAATGAGTTGTTCTACCCTAGAAATTAAGGTTACAAGGTTACAATAAGATGGTTTTATGAATCAAATCTGTTCCTCATGTGTGGCTCAACGTTTAAATAAACCTTATCAGATGTAATGATTTAGTCAGATATTAGCCCCCCCCCCCCCAAAAAAAAGTGTTGTGCTTCACTTTCATAAATGTAAGAAAAAAACTGTATTAAAATGCACAAAACAATAAAATTTACCCTGGCTGGCTGGGAGCTCAGCATCCCTAAACCTCTGATCCGTAGATCACCGCTGGTGTGCCTCGTTGCTTTTATGGTGCAGAAATAGTGTAATGTCCTTTTTTCCCATTCATTCTGAGCAGTGGCTGGAGGTTCGCTTCTGCGATGGAGCTAGCTGCCAGCAAGCTACAGCTCGACAGCAGGACACTAGATTTTGCTAATGGCCTGGACTCAAACCACGTCTATCACATATCTTCCAATAGCTTTAACGTCATTTTTTTTGTCTTTTCTTTATTGTGCGCCGCTTTTTCTTTTTCTTTTTAGTTTGCAAAGCATGACGTGCGACGGTGGCACGCACACTAGCTACCACTTTTTTTTTTCCAACTCGCATCACATCGAGACACATCGTTACTGACAGATGCCGAAGTCAGGTGATTAAATGATCATTTCCGACATCGTATTTACAAAATACCTCTGGCCGTTTATTTCCCCGTTTTTGTTTGTTTGTTTCTTTGTTTCTTTGTTTCTTTGTTTCTTTCTTTCTTTCTTTCTTTTCCTTCTGTCATGGGCCCCTGCGCTGTCTCTGGGCCCCGGTGCGACGCACCAATTGCACCGGCGATATTTACGCCAATGATTCTGAGGTATACTCAGAAAGTAATAGGGAGGATTACTCAACATTTCAGTAACCAAGGTGTATAAATCACATTTATTATGAAAGGCTATTGTTGCGGGTTTCTTTGTTTTTGCGTTGTGGTTAACCAACATTAAAAGCGGGTTGAACGTACGCCTCTGAGAAAACCACTGACCTCAGCCAGGCTTCATCAGAATAACTGGTCTGGAACTGCCACTGCCAACATTTAATTGTTTACTACGAGCTGCATTTTCACAACACATCCTTCTCGTGATGCGCTAATGCCTCCTAAATTGTTTATGGGGCTGTTTAATTAGCATGTATGAAATCCCCATCAACCATCCTTCTTTTCTTCTTGGCATGCGGACCAGCAATTATACATTTGGCTAAAGAGATAATAGCCGTGCGGTCTTCACAACGAATTAACGCCTCTCAGTCATCATACATGCTTTAATTCATTAAACAGGAGCAACTTGTAAAATGTTGTCAGTCTTACGACAGAGTGAAGCAGCATGTGGTACGTTTCTTAAGGTTGCTGTTGCTGGTTTTGTTTAGGTAGGTTTTGACTTTCTGTTTTGTTCACTTGACCAGACTCTCAGCAGGAGGTGGTATGGACTAGCTTTTTGTGAACAAAAAAAGGTCTTTGATTTGGATCTTTTGTGGCAGAAGTCATGCACTTCTTCTACTTGACTTCATCTCAATGTGTTGTTGGTTTTATTTTGGTAGGTTTTGATTTCCTGTTGTTGTTCACTAGATAAGATCTGATTATAGAGATGGACCAGCTTTTTGTGAACAAAGGGCTTTGATTCGGATCGTTTGTAGGAGACTCTGTACATTTGTACGACGGAGTATTAGGGCCACGTATATATATATATATATATATATATATATATATATATATATATATATATATATATATATATTGTAGAGGGGGTAATATTCCGAGAAAAACTTGCAAATTTGCCACTTTATAAAGTGGCACATGTTCGACTTTATAATGTGTGTGTGTGTGTGTGTGTGGCCCTAATACGCCGTTGTACAATTGACTCAATCTGTTGTTGTTTCCAACTTTGTTTTTGTTCCCAAGATAAACTACAGCTAGTAGTATAGACAACTTTTTGTGAATAAACAACTTTGATTTTGATCATTTGTGACTGGTGTCATGCATTTGAGTCCACCTAGTTGTGCTTTTATTGGTTTTGTTTTGGTAGTTTCCTACTGGTTTTGTTCTTATTTGCTTGGATCTGACGCTCAGTGCTGTCTACTGGCCTTGATTCTTTGTGAACACAGGATTTTGATTTGGATATTCTATGACTGATGTTCTGCTATTATTATTATTGTTATTATTATTATTGATTGAGCTGTCAGACAGAGCCATAATTGATTCGATGTTTGTGAGCAAAATCATTTTGGGTCTTCTTTTCCTGATGACGTGCACTTAGGCCATCTGTTTGAGCTTTGACTTCTTGTCTTTGTTCCCCTAATAAGACTCTCATCAACTTTTGGTGACCAAAAGATGATTTGGACGGTCTGCGACAAAAGTTTGAGTCCATCTATCTATATTTTTTTTCCTATTGTGTATATATATATATATATTTAATCAAAGGTATGCGTCCATCTATGCATACATCCAAGCGAAACAAGTGGGCTGAGTCATTTTCTCTGTGGAGGACGTCTCCAGGAGGAAGGAGTTAATGGAAATGTCAAGCGCAGCCGTCGCTCGGAGCCCAAGCACTTTTTCTCAGAGGAGACGCGTCTCGTCATTCAACCAGCATTCACGACCCCACCACGAAAAAAACAAACAAAAAAAGATAAAAAATGTCATTGTGACTTCTTTTGATAGGCATACAAGTCTTTCGCTGCATTTGAATTGGCTACAAATCGATAGAGAATGTGAAGTGTTTGGGACACAATCAGCTCACTCACTGTGCAAGCTGCCCATAATAAGCACTATGATGGCATAAAATCATTTTTCATTTAAATAGAAATGAAATAGGGCTTTCTGCTCTTGACCAGCTTTCTGTGAACAAATGACTTTGATTTAGATCTTCAGTGGCAGGTATCAAGTTATGTTAAGTTTTGCCTCGTTATTTCACTTGAACTTGAAAACAATAAGGTCCAATAAGGTTCAAAACATTTAAAGTAAATATTATTGCCATTGATACGTGAAACAAGCTCAGGTAAACATTACAGTAAGTGCCTAAACACACACTACAACCACGTCGTTGAAGCACATGCTAAGCAAATCTTTTTTCTTATTCTTCTGCTTCTTTGTGGCATCTGATCTGATGTACAAGGTGCTTTACCTTCATCTTCATCTACACACCACATGGGACTTCACTTTGAAATAAGTAGATATGATGAGATGGCCCTTTTGAGTTGTGTGCCTACAACAGCACTGAGGTGTCAGCGCATTCCGTGTGTGTGGAGTAATTATGATTAAGGAACTGGGAATAACCTTTCACAGGTATATTTTAAATATTATTTATTTATTTTTGTTTGTTTATTTGTTTGTTTGTAACTGTTTTTTAACGTTCCACACTTATAAGCACACTTATAAGCACACATTTGGCATTGGCACCAAATTAAACCTCATAAAACATTAGGACTTACTTATGACGTGTGAAATAAATGGATGGATGTTTCCCTTGCCCGGACGAGAGTCACCAGGGCCCCCCTCTGGAGCCAGGAGGCGGGGCTCATTTGCGAGTGCCTGGTGGCCAAGCCTGCACCCATGGGCACAGCCCAAGAGGCAACATGGGCCCCCCTTACCATGGGCTCACCATCAGTGGGAGGGGCCAAAGAGGTCGGGGGCATAGTAGGCTGGGCGGCAGCTAAGGGCGGGGAACCTTGGCGGACCGATCCCCAGCTAGGAGCCGCTGCTCCTACGCTTTGAGAGGAACCAGTTGAGGTGGTTCGGGAATCTGGTTCGGATGCCTCCTAGACGCCTCCCTGGGGATTTGTTCCAGGCATGTCCCAATGGCGGGAGGCCCCGAGGACGACCCAGGACACGTTGGAGAGACCATGTCTCTTGACTGGCCTGGGAATGCCTTGGGATCCCGCTGTTGGAGCTGGTTGAAAAGGCTGAGCTTGACAAGGTAGCATTTAACATGCTAAGCCAATTGCTCAGCGAATACTTGTAGCTCGGGTAACAGGCAAATAACACTTAAGCATATTGCCATTAACACGTGTGTAATTAATACAGTACAACTAAATTCCACCAGTTGTATTCCTGCTGCTAGTCAAATGTGGCACTCCTTTTATTTACAAAATAAGAGCTAATAGCTGTTGAGCATGTGACATTTCTTAGAGCTTGATAACACTGGTGTTATCAAGCATTTGCATTTGTTGGTGCTGATTAACTTCTTGATTTGTTTCTATTCCTATTTGCTGGAGTTTTTGTGAAGAAATTACTTTGATTCGTATTGTCCCTCAACATTGTGTTGCATTTGCATATGTCGGTGCTGTTTGTTTGTTTGTGTGCCCTCGTTTAAAACGCTAATTTTGAACCCTAGCCCGAGTTTGAAACCCTAAAATGAAACCCCTAGCCCTAGTTTGAAACCCTCATTTTAAACCCTAGCCCTATTTTAAAATCCTAATTTGAGACGCTAGCCCTAGTTTAAAACCCTAATTTTGAACCTTAGTACTACTTCATAATCCTTATTTGAAACCCTAGCCCTAGTTTGAAACACTAATTTGAAACCCTAGCCCTAGTTAAAAATAATAATAATTTTGAACCGTAGCAATACTTCAAAACCCTTATTTGAAAGCCTAGCCCTAGTTTGTAACCTTAATATGAAACCCTAGCCCTGGTTTGAAACCCTAATTTTGAACCGTAGTACTACTTCATAACCCTTATTTGAAACCCTAGCCCTAGTTTGAAACCCTAATTTGAAACCATAACCCTATTTTAAAATCCTAAATTGAGACCCTACCCTAGTTTAAAAACCTAATTTTGAACCGTAGTACTACTTCATAACCCTTATTTGAAACCCTAGCCCTAGTTTGAAACCCTAATATGAAACCCTAGCCCAAGTTAAAAAAACCTAATTTTGAACCCTAGCAATACTTCAAAACCCTTATTTGAAAGCCTAGCCCTAGTTTGTAACCTTAATATGAAACCCTAGCCCTAGTTTAAAACCCTAATTTGAAACCCTAGTTCTAGTTTTAAACCCTAATTTGAAACCCTAGCCCTAGTTTGAAACCCTAATTTTGAACCCTAGCACTACTTCATAACGCGTATTTGAAACCCTATCCCTAGTTTGTAAACTTAATATGAAACACTAGCCCTAGTTTTAAACCCTAATTTGAAACCTTAGCCCTAGTTTGAAACCCTTATTTGAAACCTTAAACCTAGTTTAAAAACCCTAATTTTAAATCCTAGCCCTAGTTTAAAACCCTAATTTTGAACCCTAGCCCTTGTTAAAAAAAAACATAATTTTGAACCCTAGCAATACTTCAAAACCCTTATTTGAAAGCCTAGCCCTAGTTTGTAACCTTAATATGAATCCCTCACCCTAGTTTGAAACCCTAATATGAAACCCTAGCCCTAGTTTGAAACCCTAATTTGAGACCCTAGCCCTTGTTTGAAACCCTAGCCCTAGTTTGAAACCTAAATATGAAACCCTAGCCCTAGTTTGAAAACCTAATATGAAACCCTAACCCTAGTTTGAAACCCTAATTTGAGACCCTAGCCCTTGTTTGAAACCCAAATTTGGAAAAGTAACCCTATTTTGAAACCCTTATTTGAAACCCTAGCCCTAGTTTTAAACCCTAATTTGGAACCCCAACCCTATTTTGAAACCCTAATTTGAAACCCTAGCCCTTGTTTGAAACCCTAATTTGAAACCCTAGCCCTAGTTTGAAAGCCTAAATTGAAACCCTAGCCCTAGTTTGAAAATCTAATTTGAAACCTTAGCCCTAGTTTGAATCTTAATATGAAACCCTAATCCTGTTTAAAACCTTAATTTGACAACCTAGCCCTAGTTTAAAACCCTAATTTAAGACCCAAGCCCTTGTTTGAAACCCTAATTTGGTACCCTAACCCTAGTTTAAAACCCTAATATAAAACCCTAGCCCTTGTTTGAAACCCTAATTTGAGAAACTAGCCCTTGTTTGAAACCAAAATTAAAATCCTAACCCTAGTTTGAAACGCCAATATGAAACCCTAGCCCTAGTTTGAAACCCTAATATGAAACCCTAGCCCTAGTTTGAAACCCTAATTTGAGTCCCTAGCCCTTGTTTAAAACCCTAACCCTAGTATGAAACCCTAATATGAAACCCTAGCCCTTGTTTGAAACCCTAATTTGAGAAACTAGCCCTTGTTTGAAACCAAAATTAAAATCCTAACCCTAGTTTGAAACGCCAATATGAAACCCTAGCCCTAGTTTGAAACCCTAATATGAAACCCTAGCCCTAGTTTGAAACCCTAATTTGAGTCCCTAGCCCTTGTTTAAAACCCTAACCCTAGTATGAAACCCTAATATGAAACCCTAGCCCTTGTTTGAAATCTTAATTTGAAACCCCAACCCTAGGTTGAAATCCTAATATGAAACCCTAGCCCAAGTTTGAAAACCTAATTTCAGACCCTTGCCCATGTTTGAAAGCCTAATTTGGAACCCTAACCCTAGTTTGCAACCCTAATTTTAAACCCTAGCCCCAGTTTGAAACTCTAATATGAAACCCTAATCCTGTTTAAAACCCTAATTTGGAACCCTAACCCTAGTTTGAAACCCTAATTTGAAACCCTAGCCCTAGTTTAAAACCCTTATTTAAAACCCTAGTCTTAGTTTGAAACCCTAATTTGAGACCCAAGCCCTTGTTTGAAACCCTATTTTAGAACCCTAACCCTAGTTTAAAACCCATATATGAAACCCTAAGCCTAGTTTGAAACCCTAATATGAAACTCTAGCCCTAGTTTGAAACCCTAATTTGAGACCCTAGCCCTTGTTTAAAACCCTAATTTTAAACCCTAACCCTAGTTTGAAACCCTAATTTGAAACCCTAGCCCTAGTTTGAAACCCTAATATGAAATCCTAGCCCTAGTTTGAAACCCTAATTTGAGACCCTAGCCCTTGATTGAAACCCTCATTTGGAAAAGTAACCCTATTTTGAAACCCTTATTTGAAACCCTAGCCCTAGTTTGAAACCCTAATTTGGAACCCTAACCCTATTTTGAAACCCTAAATTGAAACCCTAGCCCTTGTTTGAAACCCTAATTTGAAACCCTAGCCCTAGTTTGAAACCCTAATTTGAGACTCTAGCCCTTGTTTGAAACCCTAATTTGGAACCTTAACCCTATTTTGAAAGCAAAATTTTAAACCCTAGCCCTAGTTTGAAACCCTAATTTGAAACCCTAGCCCTAGTTTTAAACCCTAATCTGAGACCCTAGCCCTTGTTTGAAACCCTAATTTGGAACCCTAACCCTTTTTTGAAACCCCAATTTAAACCCTAGCCGTAGTTTGAAACCCTAATTTGAAACCCTAGCCCTAGTTTGAAACCCTAATTTGAGTCCCTAGCCCTTGTTTAAAACCCTAACCCTAGTATGAAACCCTAATATGAAACCCTAGCCCTTGTTTGAAACCCTAATTTGAGAAACTAGCCCTTGTTTGAAACCAAAATTAAAATCCTAACCCTAGTTTGAAACGCCAATATGAAACCCTAGCCCTAGTTTGAAACCCTAATATGAAACCCTAGCCCTAGTTTGAAACCCTAATTTGAGTCCCTAGCCCTTGTTTAAAACCCTAACCCTAGTATGAAACCCTAATATGAAACCCTAGCCCTTGTTTGAAATCTTAATTTGAAACCCCAACCCTAGGTTGAAATCCTAATATGAAACCCTAGCCCAAGTTTGAAACCCTAATTTCAGACCCTTGCCCATGTTTGAAAGCCTAATTTGGAACCCTAACCCTAGTTTGCAACCCTAATTTTAAACCCTAGCCCCAGTTTGAAACTCTAATATGAAACCCTAATCCTGTTTAAAACCCTAATTTGGAACCCTAACCCTAGTTTGAAACCCTAATTTGAAACCCTAGCCCTAGTTTAAAACCCTTATTTAAAACCCTAGTCTTAGTTTGAAACCCTAATTTGAGACCCAAGCCCTTGTTTGAAACCCTATTTTAGAACCCTAACCCTAGTTTAAAACCCATATATGAAACCCTAAGCCTAGTTTGAAACCCTAATATGAAACTCTAGCCCTAGTTTGAAACCCTAATTTGAGACCCTAGCCCTTGTTTAAAACCCTAATTTTAAACCCTAACCCTAGTTTGAAACCCTAATTTGAAACCCTAGCCCTAGTTTGAAACCCTAATATGAAATCCTAGCCCTAGTTTGAAACCCTAATTTGAGACCCTAGCCCTTGATTGAAACCCTCATTTGGAAAAGTAACCCTATTTTGAAACCCTTATTTGAAACCCTAGCCCTAGTTTGAAACCCTAATTTGGAACCCTAACCCTATTTTGAAACCCTAAATTGAAACCCTAGCCCTTGTTTGAAACCCTAATTTGAAACCCTAGCCCTAGTTTGAAACCCTAATTTGAGACTCTAGCCCTTAATTGAAACCCTAATTTGGAACCTTAACCCTATTTTGAAAGCAAAATTTTAAACCCTAGCCCTAGTTTGAAACCCTAATTTGAAACCCTAGCCCTAGTTTGAAACCCAAATATGAAACCCTAATCTGAGACATAGCCATTGTTTAAAACCCTAATTTGAAACCCTAGCCCTAGTTAGAAACCCTAATTTGAGACCGTAACCCTATTTTGAAACCCTAATTTTAAACACTAGCCCTAGTTTGAAACCCTAATTTGAAACCCTAGCCCTAGTTTGAAAATCTAATTTGAAACCTTAGCCCTTGTTTGAAACCCTAATTTGGAACCCTAACCCTTTTTTGAAACCCTAATTTAAACCCTAGCCGTAGTTTGAAACCCTAATTTGAAACCCTAGCCCTAGTTTGAAACCCTAATTTGAGATCCTAGCCCTTGTTTGAAACCCTAATTTGGGACCGTAACCCTATTTTGAAACCCAAATTTAAACCC